>NC_067399.1:427350016-427650016 GCF_016432865.1 Antechinus flavipes
CTCCCCCTCCACACACACATACACATATAGACTAGATTGTGGTCCTAGACTAAAACAATGGTGCTGATCATGTATCTGTTCAAATGCAATTATTCTACTCACAGGTAAGTAAGAGTTGACTCATTTGGAATTGTTTAAGCCACTATTTCTCAAGGTGTTTTCTGTGAAAGCTTGGTATTCAATCATGGAATTACTCAATCAGCAAATATTTATTAAATATCTATTGTGTGTCAGACACTATACTTGTACCAAGGGAAAAAAGAATATAAACTATATAGTCCTTACTTTCAAGGAACTTATATCTATTGGTCCAGAGTAGGCACACATGCATATGTAAGAACATGCCAAATAAATTTCAGATAATTGAGACTGATAAAGGGGTAGCTGGAGGGATTAGGAAAGTCTTCCTAAAATGAAAGCACTGAGAGAAACTTTAAGTAAAACTAGAAGTTTATTGAGATAAAAGTGAAGAGGAAAAACATTCCAGACTGAGGGGGAAACAGCTTGCACAAAGGCCCAGAGATAGTGATTAGAAAGTTATTGATGGACAAAGAGGGTCAGGTTGGACAGACTGCAAAGTGTTGAAAGGGGCATATCATAAAAAGTCTGGAAAGGTAAATTGGATCTAGGTTATATGGAGTTTTAACAAACAAAGAAGTGTGACTATAATCATAAAGGTGATCCAAAGTCAATAAAACTGGTTGAACAGGGAAATCACATGAAGAGACTTTCTCTTTAGGAATATAATTTTGACATCTGTATAGGGAATAGACTAGAGAAGGGAGATGAGTTAGGAAAGTCAATTAGTAGGATAGATAGATAGAGACATATAGATAGATCTATTTATCTATCTATATGTCTCTATCTATCTATGTGTAAATAGTCTAGGCAAGAAGTGATGAGGGCCAGAATTAGCATTGTAAATGTGTGACTAGAGAAAAGGGTCAAATTTAAGGGATGTTGAAAAGGTAGAAATGACAAGATTTGGGATCTTATTGAATATTTCAGGTGAAAGACAATGAGAAAAAGAGGATGACAACACAGTTGTGAAGTTAAGTTACTAGAAAAACAATAGCACCCTCAACAAATAGGAAAGTTGAAAAAAAAAAGGTAGGTTTCTTGGGGAAAGATACTATATTCTGCTTTGGGGACAAGTTCTTAAGGAACATACCAGTTGAAATATCCCATAGATGATTTAGAGCTAGAGCACAGGAGAATGAATATCCAGTGTGAATGAGGTTTTGAAAAATAATTAAATTTATTTTTTACTTCTAAAATATTAAATGTTTATCGTAATGGAGAAGTAGTCCTAGATTCTCAAGTAGCTCTGCCTCTCCATTCGCTGAAACATCTGTGTTTCCTTTCAAGTAATGATGGATTTTCTCTCAATCAAAACCCTCTTTTTTTTTTTTAATAGCCTTTTATTTACAAGTTATATGTATGGGTAATTTTACAGTATTGACAATTGCCAAACCTTTTGTTCCAATTTTTCCCCTTCTTCCCTCCACCCCCTCCCCTAGATGGCAGGATGACCAGTAGATGTTAAATATATTAAAGTATAAATTAGATACACAATAAATATACATGATGAAACCATTATTTTGTTGTACAAAAAGAATCAACTCTGAAATATTGTACAATTAGCCTGTGAAGAGATAAAAAATGCTGGCAGGCAAAATTATAGGGATTGGGAAGCCAATGTAATGATTCTTAGTCATCTCCCAGAATTCTTTCTTTGGGTGTAACTGGTTCAGTTCATTATTGCTCCATTATAACTGGTTTGGTTCATCTCATTGCTGAAGATGGCCAGGTCCATCAGAATTGATCATCATATAGTATTGTTGTTGAAGTATATAATGATCTCCTGACCCTGCTCGTTTCACTCAGCATCAATTCATGTAGGTCTCTCCAGGCCTTTCTGAAATCATCCTGTTGGTCATTTTTTACCAAACCATAATATTCCATAATATTCATATACCACAATTTATTCAGCCATTCTCCAATTGATGGGCATCTACTCAGTTTCCAGTTTCTGGCCACTACAAAGAGGGCTGCCACAAACATCTGTGCACATACAGGTCCCTTTCCCTTCTTTATGATCTCTTTGGGATATAAGCCCAGTAGTAACACTGCTGGATCAAAGGGTATACACAGTCAAAATGCTCTTAATTACAACTCAAACTTTACAGATTGAGAATCAATTGAGATAACGCATGGGTGTGCATGCGCATGCATGCGCGCGCACACACACATACACACACACACACACACACACACACATTAAATAAGCCCAGATTCAGAAAAACACTCAAGGAAGATAGCAACCTTGAGGAATGAGACCCATGATAGCAGAGAAGAGAACTGCTTATGAACTTAAGAGAGCTAGCCCTGACAATTGAAAATTGAGTCATACACACTAACAAATTGTTGCTGAAATTATAAAATGGACACCCATCTTGGAAAATAATCTGAAATTATTCAAAAAAGTGACTAAAATGTTGATACTCATTGAATTATGGACTACATTACTAAATTTAAACCTCAAGGAAACTATCAATAGGAAGACAGTCTTATACACTTTAAAATATTTATAGCAGCATTTTTTGTGATATCTAAGAATTCAAAGAAAATTAGATTCCTATCAATTAGGGAATGACAAAACAAATTGTGATATATGAACATTACTATGCTATAAATATGATATGTGTGATGTAGAGAAACATGGAAAGATTCATATGAACTGATGCAAAATGAAGTAAGTAGAGCCATGAAAACAATATATACAAATACTATAGCAATGTAAATGAAAAGAATGACACTCCAAAAAGCCAGAAGTTAATGTAACAAAATTATAAAGATCAAGCAAGACTCAAAATGAAGAGAAAAAGTATATCCTCAATCTACCCCTTTTTAAATGGAGACTCCTACAGATGTTGCACATTGCACATATTTTCAGAATTTCTTAATGTATTGATCAATTGTACTGATTTTTTTCTCTTTAAAAATTATACTTATCATATAAGATGGCTTTCTGGAAAAGGAAGGGAAAGAGTTGGGATAACTATGAATATGTAAGAAATGTAAGATATCAATACAAACTTAGTTTTAAAAAGAGAAAAACGTTGAGCTGTGAAAAGAAGCAAATACTGAGGATTCATACAAATTATCCATCCATCAGAACAGAGATATTGAACCAAAAAGAAACTGTGAGGACTCTTCAAAAATAGAAAAGACTTCTAAACCCTGACTTCCCAGAAGTTGTTGGTTGCCTTTAAAACATCTACACAAAAATAAACAAAAAAAATCTACACATATTCGACATATATACCCTCTTACATTTGTATAGTTGCTATTTTTACTATGCCACAACTCTACTAATAGTTGTGTTTATTGGCTGATTATTAATGGGAGGCATCCTGATGGAGGTTATGAGTTGTAGTGTAAGGAATATAGGATTACCCATAAAAATTGAAGTAGTAGTCACCTTCTAGAGATGACATTTTGAAGGTGAGTAGAAAATGAGAAAATAGAATAGAGAATGCACTGTTTGTATGAACTCTTTTGATTCTCTCAACAACTTTGTGAGATAGGTGCTTTTATTTTCATGAGAAATTGAGGCTCAGAAATGTTATAATTTACCCAGGGTCACATAGATAGTAAGTGTTTGATGCAGGATTAATTTTACCTATGCATAGGGAAATACAAGCTTAGTGTATATTAGCAACTGTGGAGATTTTGAGTTTAGATCCTGTGTTTGATATTTATTACCTCTGTGACACTAGACAAATCATTTGTCTTCCCTGGGCCTCCATTTCTTCATCTGTAAAAAAAAAGGGGGTCAGGTGGAGAGGGTTAGATTAGTTGACACAGAGAGTTCTTCCTATTGTAAAATTCTGTGGTTATGAGGTGATTTGGTATTCTTTAGGGGCTTGCCAGTCAAGTGCAAACTCTAATAGGTCCTAACAAGCTGAAAAGGCTTCAAATACAGGGCATAGGCTAGTTGAATGTGGAGATACTTAGGGGAAGAATTTTTTGACCACAATATTTTATGAAGATAATAAAATAAAAACAAAGTATGGTGAAATTGTCAGCTGCATCAATGGAGGAGGAAGGGAACCCCAGACAAGTGAAATAATAGGATCGTTAAGTATTTTAAGGAGAGTCCTGGGGTTATCTGTTTTGGGGTGAGTTGAAAATCTTTTCATTTGAGTCTTGCTCGATCTTTATAATTGTTATGTTAATTTTTGACTTTTTGAAGTGTCTTTTTACCATTCATGTTGTTGTTATAATCGCTGTGTATGCTTACTTCATTTTGTATCAGTTTATAAAAATCTTTCTATGTTTCTCTGTATTCATCACATACATAATTTCTTGTAGCACAGTAAAATTCTTGTATCACAATTTATTTTGCTATTCCTCAATTAATTGGGGATCTATTTTGTTTTGAATTCTTAGCTATCACAAAGGCAGAATAGGAGCAAATAGGTCAGTCTTCTCTTTTGCAAACTATAGTTAATGAAACTTAAATCAGTGAACATATTTTTATTTTGATTTTATGTATGTATATGTACATAAACACACACACATATATGTGTGTTTATGTGTGTGTTTGTGTATGTTTCATCTGCATTTTCCATGGTATTTCCTTTTTCCTTCCAAAAGTCATCCCTAATAATAAAAATTAAATAAAAGAGAAAAGAATTCAGCCAAACTAATATCACTCAAGTTCAATGTTAACTAATATATTATCCAAATCCATAGCTACCCCTAGGGCAGTGGTCCTCAAAGTAGTCCAAAGAATTGTTGGGGTCTCTGAAACCCTTTCAGAGGGTCTACAAATTCAAAATTATTTTTTATTTCTACTATAGTAAATAGCTATAAATACAACCCATGTGAACAAAAACTCTTTGAACAGATCCTCTATAGTTTAACAACATGAAGATACGGAGAACAAAAGTTTGAGAACCACTGCCTAGGGGGTAGCTACATTGTGACAAAGAAGGGAGGAAGATGTATTCTCATTTCTGTTTTTTGTAGCCAAACATAGCCATTGTCCTTTGATAGCATCTTTCTTGCTTTTATAATAAGTTGTTATTTTTATCTTTTTTTTTTAATATCACCTATGTAGGCTTCCTTCTTCTTCCTCTTAGAAAGCCATCTTTTAATTCTAAATTAAATTTTTTTCAAAAATGAACCATTTATTTTTTTCTCCCTCCCTCCCCCCAAACAAAAACAAAACAAAACAACTCCCCCCCTTTTTTGCAAATAAGCATAGTTAAGCAAAACAAATTCTCTATGTTGACCAGGTTCAAAAATATGTCTCCTTCTACATATTAGTCTTGCTTTTCTATCAGGAGGTAGGTAACATCCTTTATCTCTGGTTCTCTGAAATCCTAGTTAATCATTGCACTGATCAGAGTTTTTAAGTCTTTCTAAATTATAATACTATACTATAAATTATCCTCTTGGTTTGATTCACTTTACTCTGCATTAACTCATAACAATTTCCCCAGGTTTTTAGAGAAGGCCTTTTTCTTAATTTCTTTTAGCACAGTAGTATTCCATTTCAATATATACCATAATTTATTCTATCATTTCCCAATTGACAGATCCCTCCTTAGTTTCCAAATTTTTGCTACTACAAAGAAAACTGCTAAAATAATTTTGTATATATAGGACCCTTTTCTCTTTGTGTGTGTGTGTGTATATATATATATGGTTTTGATGAGTCAAAGGGTATGCATAGATCAATAACTTTATATCCATTGTTTTGAATTGCTCTCTGGAATGAGAGACATTATTCACAACTCCATCCATGTCCATCAATGCTCCTGATTTCCCATAGTCCCTCCAAACATTTGTCATTTTTTAAAAAATCAACTTTGCTCATCTAAAGAATATGAGAGAATTTGTTTTGCTTAACTGTGTTTATTTATAAAAAGAGTTTTGCTTTTTTCTTTTTTTTTTGGGGGGGGAAGGGAAAGGGAGAAAAACAAATGCTTGATTATTGAAAAAAAATTTAGTTTAAAATTAATTTTAAAATCTCTAAGAGGAGGAAAGAGGCCAATAGAGGTGATATAAAAAACCAAAGATAATAATAAAAACATATTTATAAAATCTCAGCATTTCTTTGATTTGCATTTTGGTGTTTGAAAGTATTTATTCATATTCTGTAGTTTGGATTTCTTTCTTGAATTACCTATCCAGATCTTTTGACCATTTATCATTTTAGGAATGAAAGAGGCATTCTTTAAAACAATTTTTTTTCAAAAAGGAAAAAAAAAACAGACAAGCTAACCAATATATTGCAAAAATCTAACAACTCTAGTTGTCTACAACTTTAGTACCACATTTATGCAAAAAAAGAAGCCTCTTTTTCTATCTCTTCTTTGGGAGGAAGTTTGACCATTATAATTTAATGCCATTTAATTTTAACCAGTTCACAATTATCGTCCTCTTCATTTGCTTTGTTGTAGTAATTTCATACTGTTTTTCTTGTTTTACTTCATCCACTCTTGATCAGTTCATGCCTTCCTAAACTAATCTGTATCATAATCATTATTACCTCAATTCTTTTAGTTATTCTCCAATTAATGAGCATTTAATTTGCTTCTAGTTCTTTGTTACTACAAAGATTATTGCTATGATTTTCAAAAAAATTTAATTCTAAAACTTAATCTATATTATGATTTCCTCATAGTTTTATTTTCAGATATAAATACTTATGAAGAAGGGGAAGTTTTTACTTCAAGGTCACTCCTACATATGACATCACTTAACATTTTTGTGATTTATTTGAATGATGGAAAAAAGCACCACATTCATTAAATTTATGTGACCTCTACTCAAGATAGGTTACAAAATGCTAGACAAGAACAGAATTCAAAGTGAATATGACATACATACAAGTATGTTATTAAGGAAATAGTAAGGAACAGTTTGAAAATCAGGTCAGATAAGTTGCAAGCAGTATATTTAAAGACTTCTACAAACTAAGGGTCACTTATAGATTTAATGAACATGATTGATTTCCCATCATTCAAATAAGTGACAAAAATGCTAAAAAAAAAAAAATTGTCAGACCCAGGACAGATCTTTCTCCAAACATATGTAAATTTGAGAATAACCTCAATTGAATGGGGAAGGAATAATTATATTATAAATTTATTTTTAGATATAAAATGTTTACAACAACATAATTTCATTGACCAAAACCTTCCCAAAAGTCATAGCTGGACAATTATTACTAGATATCTGGATGCATGAAAATGGGAAGAGAGTGTTAGTATGAAAACACATAGAAACTGAGGGACATAGGGGCAAAGATTTCTGGAGAACTCCTTGGAAAGCCTGAAGTAGACTTCAGTGCCAGAAATTTAAGAATATCGGGAGCAAATATGAGAAACTCTAGAGAGTCAAAGAAGAGAAAGGGTAGCTCAGGAGAGCTGAAAAAGAAATTATGTGTCCAGGAAAAGTGATAGTTTGGGGAGAGTTACTTAGGAAACTTGTGAATCAGTAAATGAATCTCTACATGTAAAGCACTATCTAGACACCAAAAGAACTAGGAATGGAGATGAGATACACTTCCTGTCTTCATGGGGCTTCAGATCTAGTAGATGAATAGAGCATATACACAGATGGCTCTCCAGGTATACAAATCAAACATTTATTGATAATAAATCATAATTTCATGACACTCACATTCACTTACAAGACCCCATATGGGGTCACAAACCATACTTTAAGAAGCTGGGTACTATATGATAGTACAAGGTAAATTCATTAAAGAGTACCCTAGCAAAGAGCTATACAAAATCAGAGAGGGAAAGTCATTACTTACTGGACTGGATTGGGGAAGTCTGAGTAGAACAGACAGTATCTGAGTTAGCCTTTGAAGGATGGGTGGCAATCCTACAAAGAGATGCATTATCTGATTGCATACCTTTGTGAAGAGAGTTGAGTAAAGAACCAAGGCATTGTAAATTAGTGGATGGAATGCTGAACTGGAATCAAGAAGAACAGTATTCCAATCCCATATAGATACTTGGTACCTTTATGAAATTAGTTAATCTCCTTTGGGCCTCAGGTTCCTCACCATAAAATAAGAGGGTTAGACTAAATGGCTTCCGAAGTCATTTCTACATCTAGAATATCTCTATGAATCTATACCCGGAGATTAGTCAGAAGAAATCTTACTTTCTTCAGTAATCAAGGAATTTGTAAGGAAAGTAGAAATATTATAATGTGCAACGCATACTTTTGCCACACTTTCATATTAAAACAACAGATCCAATAAGATCTTTTAATTCTTTTAATTCCTTCATCCTTACAAATGCAAGTTTTTAAAAAAGATTTATTTTTTACTTGACAGTAAATTTTATTTTTTTCAATTACATGTAAACATAGTTTTTAGCATTAATATTTGTAAGATTTTGAGTTCCAAGTTTTTTCCCTTCTTTCCTCCCTTCTCCACAAAACAGCAAACAATAATATAAGTTATACATATGCAATCATTTTAAGCATATTTCCATATTAGTCATGTTATATAAGAAAAATCATAACAAAAGGAAAAAACCATGAGAAAGAAAAAATGAAAAGTGAAAATAGTATGCTTTGATCCTCATTCAATCACTAGTTATTTTTCTGGATATGAGGGGCATTTTCCATCCCAAATCTATAGGAATTGTCCTGGATCACTGTATTGCTGGGAAGAGCTAAATTTATCATAGCTGATCATCACATAATTTTGCTGTTACTATGTGCACTGTTCTCTTGGTTCTGCTCACTTCACTTAGCATCAATTCATGTAAATCTTTCCAGGCTTTTCTGAAATCAGCTTGCTCAACATTTCTTATAAAACAATCGTATTCAAATATAATATGTTTTACTCTAGTTATTACATAAAGAGATAGCTACATGTCTCCATATGTTCCAATTAATTTAGTTTTTTTAATTAAATAAATATTCTGACTCAAAGTTTCCATTTTTATTGACATCTGTGTGTTGATTCCATTTTGTCCCTTAATGCCTTCCTATGTTTTAATCATATAGTTGCCAAGTATGATCATTGCACCAATAATGGTTCTGAAGAGCATTTCAATCTTACTGAGCTTCCACTGAGATTTCAGTGATCATTCAGAAGATGTTTGCATTCTGATACTGTTAATTAATAGGCCACTGAACATTAAGTATAAGAGAATAATAGCATGATAACGATCATACTAATTGACATTCATATTGAACCCAGAGGTTCTTAAAGTGCTGTATCTCATTTGTTCTTCTCAACAACTCTGTAAATAAAATATCATGGGTATCATGATTTATATTTTTTAAAGAAAACCAAACTGAGGCTGAGAGAAGCTAAATGGCTTGACTAGATTCAATTAGTGACTGAAGAGGCATTTAAACTCAGTTCTTTCTGGCACTAGTTTGTCTATTGATCTATATGCTGCCTCTTGTGTAAATTTCAGATTAGAGAAATTTCAGGAAAGCCACCGAGTTCTTACCATGCTAGATAGGAGGACAGAACTTTCTGAAAATGTTTATTTAATTATATTTAAAAGACCATCTTCTTTGATTATCACCTTCTCACAAAATATCAGGGCTAGAGCGAGCCTTAATGATCATATAATCCAAACTCCCATTAAACAAACAAGGAAAATGCAGCCCAGAATCAAATTTCTCAAGGTCATACAAGTAGAAAGTAGAAAAGACAAGATTTGAGTTTGACTCCAAGCCCAGTTATCTTTCTATTTTCCCCACTCTGTCTCTTTTGAGGACTGCTAGCTTAGCAATATTGTGCTCTGATCATTTGTATTATATGCATTTAGCATGATGGCCAAGGCTTGTGTCAACTTTTAATCTGTCTTGAGGAATAGATGGCAAAGCTACCATTAAAATATATTGGTCACAATTCTGTTCAGTTCAATTCAATTAAAAAAAAAAAACATTTCCTGAGTGCTTATTGTACTCTATTGTGCTGTATTATATATGTACTGTACTGTGGCGTATTGTGCCATATTATGTACATGCAAAGCTAGGTCTATAAGGAGAATTTAATATGCATGTGGGAGAGAAGAAAAAATAATTAACCAAGAGGGGCCTGAGGTCGACAAGTTTAAAGGAAGAGGCCTTTATCTGGTGTTGAATGTATTCCCTTATGAAGATATAAATAGCTCTATTGACACTGCTTTGGAGGTTTTGATAATGTCTCCTTGATGATGTATGAACTTCCTTTACCAAGCCTTCATCGTTATCATAAAACTCTCACACCAGCTCTGCAATTCGCACTTTGGAAATACAGTCATTCCTTCCACATCATCGACTTTTCCCATTGTGATTTCAATATGTCATAAATAGGCATAAGAAATTAAATAGGAATTTTTGGACAGTTTTGCAGAAGCTGCAGACAAAAAAACAAAAGTCAGCAGATGACACAGAATCTATGATCAGATTTTTAATCCAAATTTTACAATAACATACTGTAAACACCCCATAAAAGAAAAAAAAAATCAGACTTTTTCTCAGGTATGAAGGGAGCACCAAAAATTTTATGAAGATTTTCTAGATTGCTAGGGTGCTGCATCTCCAACACTCTCAACCCCTCCCCCCACATGCAAGGGATAACTTCAATTCTTCAAACCTGAAGGTTCTCCTGATAGGATGCTGCTTCTCAGAACCTCCATGTAAGAAGGATTCAGTCCAGCCAAGTCTCATTCGTCTCAGAACTAGACTTAAAAACTTCCTCCACTTTATCCCCAGTGAATATATTTGTCCCATCCATCACACTCACTTTTCAGCTTTATTTTGCATATTGTTTTCCTCCTTTAGAATGTGAGTTTGTTGATAGCAGGAATTATCTTTCTTTCTCCTTATATTTCTATCCTTAATACTTAGTAAATGGTTGGCATATACTGAGTGCTTGATAAATGTTCACTGATAGACTGTCTTAACAAATACCCATATTCCATATGTGGGGTGACTATGAGTTATAACATAGAAACATGATAGATTAGCTTATACCTGAATCACATTTTGGACTTGGCCTTTATAGGGAGCATAACTAATAGTAAAGGAGAACTAGAAGAAAAATCCAAAAAGGAAAGTGGACTATACTGGAAAGGACTGATCCAAAGACTGAAACTAAGAAGTAAGCCAGCCAACCAGGGAGTGACACTAATACAACTGTGCCAGAAGCACGATTGATTCTACATAGCTACTCTAAGCCCTATAGATTAGGTTACAGTTTTTGGTTTTGTTTCGGTAAAAAGAAAATGAAATTTAACTGGTTTGGAGGCATAATCCATTGACTTACTTCTGGGCAGAGGTCAGCAAACTAAATGAAAAAAAAAAAGATTTTGTTTTAGTGTGTTATTTTGTTGTTGTTTTATATTGTTAAATATATTGTTACATTGTTAAAATGTAAAAACTATTCTTAGAGGTTAATGGATTTTCCAGTAGTTTCCCAGTCTTTGACCTAAGACATAAAAAGCCCAGAATTTAAGTTGTTGCTGCTTAATCAGTCAACAAACTCAATGTATTTCCATGTGCAGACAAGAAAAACTAAATAGAACTGAACCAACATGGTATCTTTATTGAACATCTTTTCCATGCTGTTGTTAAGTAAATATCATTTTACAAAATGTTATATGGTTTAGGAGTGCTTTGTTGTATTCCATTTCAGTTCCAGAACTTAAAGCCAGATCTACCAGACTCTTAAACTAGACTCCTGAATCACAATGTCTGTCTTGAAAGGAAATAACTATCAACACCAGAGTTCTTATTAATGCTTCTTCTTGAAATTACATTGTACATATTTTAAAATATATTTAAAAATATACATGCATATTAAATATAAGCTCCCTAGTGGGATGGAAACTCCTTTGGTCAGCAATGATTTTGTTCATGTATCTCTAGCACCAAATTGCATAGTATGTTGCATATAGTAAGTGCTTAATATGTTTAATTGTATTGAATAGAACAAGCATATGTTGCTTCAAAAAGGACATTGGATATGAAAGATATTTTGGATAGAGATGGAAAGGAAAGAAAAGAAGTCTTTCCTTGCAAAATGTAGTACATGAGCAAGGAGCTGTCTGTTTGGACCTTCCCTAATAGCCGCTCCATTGGGGTTCCCCTCAATATACTCTTTCCATCTTGATGCTTGGCTATTCATTCAACAAACATTTATTAAGCACCTATTATGAAAGGCACTGTGAGAGAGAAAAAGATTAAAAGAATTTATTTCCTGCTCTCAAGATACATATAATCTAGTATACTGATTTAATGTGTGCACAAATAACATTAAAATATGAGTTCTTAAGAAAGGGTATCATAAGATACTATGCAATCAGATGATTGGAATTCAAAGAAAATCATGCAAAGCAAGCTTTGATTGAATAAATAAATAAGTACATAATTAAAGGATATGATGGTGAAAAAATGTGTGCTTTTAAGGAGACAATGGTATTTGCAGAAGAAAAAAAGACATCAGTGATTGGGCAATTGAAAAAAATGTAGGCAGGTAGCAAACATTTATTAAATACATACTATATGCCAGGAACTATGCTAAGAGCTGGGGATACAAACATAAGCAAAAAGAACTTTTTCTATTTAAGATAACTTGTAAAATGGCAGGAAAGGTGGTTCTGTTCAGAGGGTCAGAAATATAACCAACAGAGGAATGGATCCAATGTTAAGGGATCTAGAAAAAAGGGTCATTAGGATGTCGAATTGGCTGGTGTGTATGCTGAAGGAGAACTAATTGATTTCCCTTGAGATATTTATCCTGAAGCACAAGATACTCTAGATAATTGGAGGTTTCTGTTGTCAAAGAGAGAACAGACTTGTTCTGCTTAACTTATGATAGCAAAACTAGATATAATTGATGGAAGTTTCAGAAAGAAAGCTTTTGACTTTATATAAGGAAAAACTCTAACAATAATAGCTGTCCCTTGGGAGACAGAAGGATTGCTATCACTGTGGTCTTCAAGTGAATTCATTCTTTTATGAGATTGTTGAGAACATTCCTGCAGTTAGGATTCAAATGAGATGACCTAGGAAGACTCTTTTGATTGTGATTCTATGATTCTGAGATTCTTTCAGACAGAATAAGAATAATATGTGAAAACAATCTTTACCTAGAAACCTGAATATCAAATCTTTAGGAACGGATTGTGGTACAGTGGAAAATATGCCAGGTTTGGGGGAAAACAGTATCCCTCTTTTCATTGCTGTAACAACTGTAATAACAGGTCATGGTATTCATGGTATGGTGAAATAGCACCTGAATATAGTACATACTCATTAAATATAATTAATTGGCACAATATTAGAGAGAAATATGGAACTTGGACCAAGAAGACCTTAGTTCAAATCATAGATCTGCATTATTAGGTAATAATGATTATGATTCCTATGACCTAGGAAAAGTCCATTTAACTTTTCTGGGCTTCATTTTTACCACCTGTGAAATTATAGATTTAATGTAGCCACCCAGATGATCCTTGAAGTACCTTTGACCTCTTAATCTCTGACTATGACTTTTTTGAGTCTGACCTTCCAACCTATAGCTTACTAAGAAAGAATTCATATTGGATTTCATTCACTTCTTGTTAAGAAAATCATGGTAAACAAAATCATCTTCCTTCCTGATACCCAAGTGCAACAATTTTCTCCCACTTTGAAAGGATGTGAATTCTGGATATAAGGTCAAGGCAACATATACTAAAAGGAAGGGATGATTTGTGTGCATTAGAGTACATTTGTCCCATGCAATCCTGCAGAGTTGCTCTTTTGTGCCCTTCAAAATAGCAAAATTGATTATTTCTGTTCTTCTAGTCTTATCTACAAGGCCCACCACTCTGTCAGAGAAAATTAAATTGGTTTGGCACAATTTGCTCTTTATGATGTCATTTCTGGCTGCTATCAGTAAGTTATATTCTTGTAGGTATTTGTCATTCTAATACTTGATGAATACCTACTAGCAGAGACTAAGAAATGATGAAGATTTTTTATTTAATTTATTAGCACAGAAGGAATATAGATTGCTTTTTTTGTCTTTATAACTTAGGTATCCAATTCTATATTCATAATAACTAATATTTGAATAGCATTTTGAACTTTGCAGTATCAATGAGGGTTTAGAGGATCAAATGTTGTTGTTGAGTTGTTCAGTCGTGTCTGAGTCTTCATGACCCCATTTGGGGTTTTCTTGGCATAGATAATAAAGTCGTTTCCTTCTCCAGCTCATTTCACAGATGTAGAAATTGAGGCTAACAGAATTAAGTGACTTGGCCAGGGTCACACAGCCAGGAATCTACAGGCTGGATTTTAACTCAGGAAGATGATTCCGCCTGAATTGGCATTCTATCCACTGTGTTCTTGTGATGCCCCAACTTGAGCTAGACAGTGTCTGGTTTCAAATTCAGAAGATCTGGACTTAAATCTTGCCTCATATACTAACTGTATGATGGTGTTTAAGTCACTTTCTGGAGCATCTTCCTAGGCTCAGTCTACTATATCAAACACTCATTGTGATCTATACCTTCTGTCTGCCATTCATAGCTCACCAGATGATGAAATATGTCATATTTGAAGTCTGTCCAAACCTTTACATACAGTATCTTATTTGAAGGTAAATAATATCTTCATAATAAACTTAGGAAGTAGATGTTATAAGTATTATTATTTCTGTTTTACAGCCAAATTAAATTTCTTGCCCGAGCTGGTGTCAAAGATGGGACTCAAATCCCGGTCTTTCTTACTCTTGGTTCTATATTCTTCTCCAGTACTGCCAATTGCATTCGTCAAATACTATACTACATAAGTGTGCTACTTTATTATACTACTATTGAATAGAGCTGTAAAGACCCTTAGAGACATTCTAGTCCAACCCTCTCATGTTATAGATGAAAATCCAAGCTCCCATAGCTTCTGTGAGGATGGGGACTCTGTCTTACCCAAACCATGTATCTTCCCGAGTATTTTAAAAATAAAGAAAAATAAAGCTGGAATTCAAATTCAAATCTACTAATTCACAACCAACTGGCTTTCACTGTTCCTTTTTTTTAACAGCTCTTTCATTCAAGAATCAGAGTTCATGGGGTATGATAGAAACAGATGAGTACAGGAAGTCAAGAGACTAGAGTTCAAATTTGACCCTAACTATTTATATTTGGGCAAGTCATTTGATTTTTCTAACCTCATATATTTAACCTCTATCTAATTCCATATATTTAATATCCATTTAACCTCATATATTTAAAACTAGAAGTGACCTTTTATTGTGTTCATTCGTTTTAGCCATGTTCAAATCTTCATGATCTCAATTGGGGTTTTCTATGCAAAGATATTGGAGTGATTTTCCATTTCCTTCTTCAGTGCAGTTTACAAAGGAGGAAACTGAGGCAAATAGGATTAAGTTACACAACTAGTAAGTAATTGAATCTACATTTGAACTCAGGTCTTTCTGACTTTGTCTACTGTCACTTTGTTCATTTCTAACACAAATGAAGTAGCTTACCTAAATGATCTTGAAGATCCCTTCCTGCTATAAATCTATGAACTTGAGGGTTTGGGAATTCTTGTATTACAATTGTGTGTGTGTGTGTGTGTGTGTGTGTGTGTGTGTGTGTTCTTTACATGGAAAATCCGTGAGGATGGGGATTCTGTCTTACCCAAACCATGTATCTTTCCGAGTGCCCAAATTCGTACTCCTTACAGTACAGGGATTTTTAATGAATAAAAGCTTTTTGATATTAATTGTTGGGTTCAACCAAATTCAGAATTGCCATGCCTTCTCTCCTGTCCCACCAACTTCCTGTGTTACATTTATACATTAGAAAAGCAGTTACTTTATCTTAAGATACTCTGGACAGACAGTTTAATAAGGAACAGAGGGCTTAGAAGTCATGGCTATTTGCTTTTTGTTTGGGCATTAGAGCAGAAGGATATATCTGCTATGTCTATGTTTTTGAAACTGAAGCTTACTAGAAAGCTAGGCTAGCTAATTAAGAACATGACATTTTAGGAAGGAATGTGTCATAGTAGGAAACACATGACTTCCATTCTCCCCCATCCCTCCGGCTTCCTTTTGTCTGTAGATCCAGAAAACTTGAGTTTGAATATTGGCTCTGCTGGTTAACTAACAGTAAATAAGCATTTATAATGCACTTATGATATGCCAGAAATTGAACCAAATGCTGTTAATATAAAGAAAATACAAAATGAGTTTCTGCCCTTATGGAGCTTATTTTCCAGGTTTTTAATGGGAGGGCACTTAGGAACTAGGAACTAGAAAAGGCCTCTTACCAAAGAAGACCCTCAAACTGCCTTTTGGGAAGCCAGGATCCTAAAAGACAATGGTTAGGAGGGAGAGCATTCCAAACATGAGAGACAGAGATATAGCAAAGATATGGAGTCTTTAGATGAAAGGCCATGTGATAGGAATAGCAAGTCTGGTGTGACTGGACCATAGAGTAAGTCAAAGAGAATAATGTATAAAAGACTGGAAGTATTGTGAACAGAACTAAATACTAAAGAGTAGAGGTTATAGATGATAGTGGAGGTAATAGAAAGCCAATGGAGTTTATGAGTTAGATATGGGCTTTAGTATCTGTGTGAAAGCGGTTTTGAAGTAGAAAAAGAATTAAGGCAAGAAAATCAGTTAAAAAGATATTGTATTAGACCAGGTGAGAGGTAATGAGAGCTTACACTAGGGTGTTGGTTGTGTGAATGGAGAGAAGACAAACTCTTCTGTGGGGTCTGGTCTAGTCAATTAATCTCACTATACCTCAGGGATAGATTAGAAGATCACCAAGGACTCTTCTCAATATAAATCTAGGATCTATTATCCTAGAACAGACTGAGAAATTGGATGACATGAAATTGAAGATGATAAGTACAGTGA
The DNA here is from genome assembly GCF_016432865.1 of Antechinus flavipes. Classification (NCBI taxonomy): domain Eukaryota; kingdom Metazoa; phylum Chordata; class Mammalia; order Dasyuromorphia; family Dasyuridae; genus Antechinus; species Antechinus flavipes. The sequence goes on from NC_067399.1 coordinate 427,366,926, forward strand.
AGGAACTGCTGACTATACAATGGGAGGATTGGTTTTAAGAATGAGACATAAGTAGTAGTCTAGATAATAGTAATGGCAATAATAACTAATATTTATCTATTTATTCCTTCACTTATTCATTTATTTCTCAATAATACTTTATTTTTCCACATACACAAAAAGATAGTTTTCAACATTCATTTTTGTAAGACTTAGTGTTCTAAAATTTTCTTCCTTCCTCTTTTATCTCCCTCCTCCCCAAAACAGCAAGCAATCTGATATAGATTAAATATGTGCAATACTATTAAACATTTCTACAGTTGTCATATTGTTCAAGAAAAATCAGACCAAAAGGAGAAAAAATGCAAGAAAGAAAAAACCAAACAAAAACCAAACAAAAAAGGTGAAAATACTATTCTTCAAGCCATATTCAATCTCCAATTTGCTCCCTGGATGCCATGGCACTTTCTATCACAAGTCAATTGGAATTGCCTTGAATCACTTCATTGTTGCAGAGCCAAGTCCATCATAGTTAATCATCACATAATCTTGTTGTGTATACTATTCTCTTGCTTCTGCTCCCTTTACTCAGCATCAGTTCATGCAAGTCTTTCCAGGCTATTTTGAAATCATCTGCTGATCATTTCTTGTAGAACAATAATATTCCATTGCATTCATATATTTCAACTTATTCAGTCATTTTTCAACTGATGGATATCCACTAAATTTCCAAATCCTTGCCACTACAAAAAAGAAGATGAATAGTTAGCATTTATATAGCACTTACTTTGTGTCAACTAAGTAAGTGCTTTATACTTATTAACTCATTTGATTCTCACAAAAGCCTTGAGAGGTAAGTGCTATTATCATCCCTTTTTTATAGATGTTTACTAATGTAAACAGAGATTGACTTGCAGAGGGTCACAGTGTTAAGAGGCATTGGAGGGTAGATTTAAACTCCTCTCCCTTAACTCTAGGTCTGGCACTCTATCCACTGCCTATCTACCTTTCTCGTAGATATTGGAAGGACATGATTAACTAACATCTACAAACCTTTATCTCTTTAGCTTCTCCTATATAGATTGAATGGCTCCTTCCAGAACCTTCATTTAAGTTAGGCACCCAAGCCAAGTTTCAGAGAGATTATATTTGTTCTATATGTCTGTGTCGTTCTGGCTGCTAGAGCTCCTTTATTTCCCTCCAGGCTATATTCCAGACTTTTTCTATACTCTGTTCCTAAACCTCTTAATTTTGGAAGCTCATTCCAGCCTTGAAATTCATACATTGGAAGTATTCTCTGCCCCTTCAACTTGTCTTCTGATTGGATGGCTCTTCCCTGATTCTCCATTTAAGGCAGGCACCCAGGTCAACCATGTCTTCCTCCTCCTGTAGGTTGTATTCTACTTTCTCTACCATACCCCAGCTCTGGATGCCTTTACTTCTTTCCTGCCTTCCACTACTCCTTTCAACTTTTTTTTTTCAATTATGCTTGACTCTTTGTGACTCTTTTTAGCTTAGCATTTAGTAAGCATTTAATAAAGACTTGTTGACTGACTGATTGAGAGCTAGGGCATTGGATCCTAGATGTGGGTATTCCTCTTCTCTATTGCAGCTTATCAAGTTGTAAGAAAGCATATTTTAGCTCAACATGAGGAAAAATTTCCAATAATTAGGGCTGTCACCAAGGTGCATGAGTTGCTTTAGGAAGAAGTAGATTCTCCCATGGGAGCCATTTTTAAGCAGAGAGTGGATGCTCATTTGCCCAGGGTATAATAGAAGGTTAGATAAGTCACCTTCTAAGGTTCCTCCCAACTCTCAAGTTCTATGAAGTTGGAACAGTTTGAGACTGTCTCAACCTCAAAATAAGAGCTGCCTATGTAACTGCTTACATACTCCAAGTGATATGCTTGTTTAGTATAATATAGGTGTGCTGTCACCTAAGTCTAAGATGCTACACACCATATGTGACCTGGCCTTATTTCCAGCATTAAAGAATGTATGGTGGATCCTCAGGGAACTCCTCTAGCTCAGCTTGGGTTAATTCTCTTTATTTTGTCATATGTAATGACTTTCCAAGTATAACAAGCAGATAAACTTTTTCTAACAGTTCATTTGAACATCCTTAAAAATCCCTCAGATTATATATATATATATATATATATATATATATATATATATATATTATATATATATATTCCTCCTAGTTAAACCGTTCCCAAGTGATGGCGATTTTATTTTGCTAACAATTCTTCCATTTGTTGCTTTTTCCTTACTCCCTCGGCCATTGGACCAGTCTAGGCTTCCTTATTGTCCACTTGTAGTAATTTAGCCCTAAAAGGCCTTTGCATCTCTGTTCTCTTCCTGGTCCAAGCTAGGTTTTATACAACTAGCAAAATAATCTTTCTTATGCATGAATCTGGTCATGCTATGTGACTCAAAAAACTGTGAGGTGTTCCCTACTTGACCAATTAAAGTTCAAACTGCTTTCCTGGAAATTCAAAGCCCTTCATAATTTAGTACTATTGTCCATTTCTCCTCCTCTCATGATATTACAGGATTTTAATTACTAAATGGGTACTATTTGAAACAAATTGAGACTTGGAAAAGTCCTTAGCTTAAGATGGAGCTTAAGGTCTCCTCTTGCATCTGGGGCCATCACCAGTTATTCAGACCTTTGTCTTGTCATTGAACTCCAATGACCAGAGGGGAGAATGAGGCTGATGACCTTGTGAGCTCTGCCCTCACTTAAATATAATTCACCTATAAGTCATCACCTTCCTGACATCATTAGTTTCTTCAAGAAGGAAGGATGAATAACAACAATTATAGGACTACATTGGAATATTTGAATTCATCTAGTGATTTCTTACCTCTGTATTTTACTTATATATGTTCCTTATATATGGAATGTTCTTTTTCTATATATTTTAAAACCCAATTCAGATGCTCCCTCCTTCATGAACTTTCTCTGATTCCTTTGAAAATAAATTCTCTTATTCAAATCTTAAACATTCCTTTGCTTTTCAGTCCTCTGCAGATTTATCAGACAAAATTGAATATTATGGTTATCCCAGCTGTGCTGTAATGGATAAGGGAGAAATAGAAAGGGAAAAAATGTTTATTAAGCCCTATTATGTGAAAGCTTTTCCTTGTGTTTATCACTCATCCTCTATGGCAGATTGATTTAACATGGACTGGATTTGAACTCAGGAAGATGAGCCTTCCTGACTTCAGGTCTGGAGCTCTATTCACTACATTACCTAGGACATGTATATACATATATACATATTTATATTTGTAAGCACATGTATATATATACATGTATCTGCACATATAAAACATATCTGGACATATGTTTAGAGATATAAATATATTATTTAAAAACAAATGATATATAACAGCTTGTAGTTTCTTTTTTATTTTATTTATTTTTTATTATTATAACTTTTTATTGACAGAACCATATGCATGGGTAATTTTTCAACATTGACTTTCACTCATTTCTGTTCCAACTTTTCCCTTCCTTTCACCCCCTCCCCTAGATGGCAGGCAGTCCTATGCATGTTAAACATGTTAAAATATATCTTAAATACAATATAGGTATACATATTTATATAGTTCTTTTGTTGCACAAGAAAAATCGAATTTAGAAAGATAAAAAATAATCTGGGAAGTAAAACAAAAATGCAAGCAATCCATATTCATTTCCCAATGTTCTTTCACTGGGTGTAGCTGGTTCTGTTCATCACTGATCAATTGGAACTGAAGTAGATTCTCTCATTGCCGAAGATCAACTTATAGTTTCTCATATCTCTTTCTTATTCATTTTCATATGAATTGTTTGTTGGCAATTACAATTAAAAAGAAAACTTTAAAAAGACCACCAGCAAGCACTGGGCATTCATAATACCTTGATGATGTGCCCTTGGCTTGAAACCCCTAAACCAAATGTTAGAGCCTCTTAGCCCAATTATTTTCTCAAGAATAGAGAGCCTCCAACCCATTCCCACCCCCACTTCCCATCCCTGCCCTATCCAGAGCTTCCTTGGAATATGAAGGTATGCAGAAAAGCTTTCCCAGACTCAGTCTCACTGCAGGGGATCCCATTAGTCCACATTATGTACATGGAGAAGTCATCATTAACTGCACTAAGGATACTAAATTGTTCCTGTATCTTTTAAGGTAGGTCTTTTGCTGTTGGCAATCTTGGCTTCCTCTTCTGGTTTCCTAAGGTCAAGGACACTACCATGCTTTGCACTGCTTCCCTTTTATAGTGAGGGATGGCTGCAGGCTATGAAGAGGGCAGCGTGAAAAAATGAAGTTTAAAGCTCTCAGCCTTCAAAATTTAGCTAACTTCGTATTGGAAGGTGAAAAACGTCCTTTTGGAGCACTTTAACCCTAACAAAAATATTGCTGCATAGATGATAGAAATGCTTCTTGGTACCCAGTAATAATGCACAATAAAAAAAAATGGAGGTTTAATTTTATGTATATGTAAAAGGGGAGTGTCTCACATGGTTGTTGTGGGGAAAACACTTTGTAAAACTTAAGTGTTTTATAAAGTTTATTCAATAGTTTATATATTTATGTGCCAGGCGCTGTGGTAGATCAGGCTTCTTTAACTTTTTCCACTCACAACCCTTTTTTGCTCAAGAAAATGTTATGAAAAAAATTTGACCCCAGGCATATGGGTTTATAAAACAGTTATACAAATCAAACATTTACTGATAATAAGTGACCCTCACATTCAGTTTTGCAATTCCCACACGAGTTTAAAACCCACAGTTTTAGAAGCTTTGTGCTAGATGATTAGGGATATAAAGGCAAAAACTGAACAGTGCTTTTTCCTGTGGACTGTATGTTCTACTGGAGGGAGGCATCATGTACCCAGATAAGTAAACATCAAATATATGCTCATCTGCTTTGATTATTTAATAATCGATCACATAAAGCACCCATTCAAGAAGTAATCTGGTATAATGGATGGTTGTTGTCCTTTGGTCTTGAGAGAGTCAAAATGACATGAAAAGAACATTGTACTTAGAGTCAGGGGCCTTACTATCTGTAACCTGTGTGATGATTGGAAATGAACTTCCATTCTCAGGCCTCATTTCTAAAAAGGAGCTTTCAGATGAAGATGACCCCAGAAAGCCTTTTCAACCCTAAAACTTAAGATTCATACTTCTAAGTGCTTGGTGTCAAGTGCCAATGGCTCCTGTTACTACACTCATATTATTGATTAAAAGGAAAAAAATAAAAAATTAAAATAAAATAAAATAAAAAAGACTTGCAAAGTATACTGCTAATATTATTGCATTTGATCCTCAAAACAATCCTGGAAAGTGAGAGAAGGTATTATTTTTTTCCATTTGATAGATAAGGAAAATGTTAAAAAAAAAAAAAAAACCAAACAAAGGTAAACAGACTTGCATAACTAGTTTATGTTTGTGGCAGAATTTGAATTCAGATTTTCATAATTCCAAACCTAGAGCCTAGCCATTGTGTCAGCTGCCTTTTTTAAGGTGATGCTCTTATTTAGTGAAATAGACATTCCTATTAAAGGTTTTTTGAATATCAGAGCTGGGAGAACTTCCAACTCCCTCTACTAAAGATAGGAAAACTGAACCTTAGAATGGGAACCTGACTTATTCAGGGTCATCTAGGCCATTTGTTGCAGTGCTAGAACCAGAATCTAGATTTTCTGGAACGCAGAACTGGAATCTAGGTCTCTATTTTGGAGATCTTTATATTATACCATGCCTTGTCTCCTCTGGTTTCTTTTCAAGCTGAAATTGTAATCTGAGATGGAATACTGATCAGCTATGACCTCAAAAAAATTTTTCTTTCTGGAACTTATTTTTCTAATCTATAAAATGGAGAGTTTGGATTAGTTGTTCTCTTAGGTCCTTTCCAACTCTTTGACCATTAGACACAATGAGGGAAGACCCATAGATAGCTAAGAAAGAAAAAGACTCTGATAGTTTGCTTCACTTATTTCATTAAGCAAATGTCAGTCTTGAAATTTAAAAGGCTCTTTAAATAAGTTGCAGAAGCAGACCCTTTTAAGTGCCAGGAAATTCTTCCAAATGACTTCAGATCCATGGGAACCTCTGAAAATTAGATGGACCAGACGCCATTGTTTTGACTTCACAAAGTGCCCTCCTAGTGAATAATGTCTCTGCTTGCCTAAAAGAAAAAGATTTACATTGGATCGATTTATGTTTAATATGAACAAAAGTCACTGAGGCTGAAATTAATCCAGGAATTTAAGTGAAGCATTGACCTTTTCTCTTTAACAATACCTTAACCTAGAATTTGGTTCCTAGTCCTGAGTGTGCTTTGACATATAATGGTATGAAGCAAATCTATGCATTAGAATCCCTATCTGCAAAATAGAAGAAATAAAAATATAATAACCCTCATCATTTCTACCATGAAGTTCCTTTTTGCTACTGAATTACTATATGACCTTAGGTAAATTTTCTGGGCTTTATCTGCAAAAGAAGATTGATTGAAGCTCCCTGCTGGCCCTAAAAGTCTCTGATTCTTAAAACTACAGATCATGAGTTTATAGTCACAAGATGAGAACTATAAGGTTTTCCTTAGAATAGTGCTGATTTTGGACAATAAATACCCAGCTGGAAGTTCCAAAGAATACAGGTCAATGACACATTGTTGTGGAAAGAGCACAGCAGGCCTGGCTTTTGGCCCCTGAAAAGCTGAGTGACTGTGGGTAAAGACACTTTATCTCTCTGGGCCTCAGTTCTCTCCTCTGTAAAAAGTGATAACAATTATATGTCTACTTTTCCCACCCTGGGTTGTCATAAAGAACAAATGTGGTAATGGATGTGCAAGCAGGCCTCAGAACACTGTAAAATGATGGGAGAAATATAGGGAACTATTATTATTATTACTACTCTCAGGTGGTTTCTTAATGATCCATATAGCCCTTAAATACTAGCTGTATTATTGGCAACTTTTGCCAGTGCAGAAAATGTGTTGTGGGCCATGGGGATGTAATTATTGTCTTTGACCCTGAGAACCCAGCAATGAGACAGTTGGGCAAGACAGATCTTGCAATTCTTTCCAAATATACCTCCTGTTGTGTCCCAGCAACGGATATGACTTTTAACCTCACCTAACCCTGGCCAGATGTACTTAGCTTCAAAGATGCTCAACAGATTTTTCCCTGTTCCAGTTAGCATCAGTTTCTGGGGATGAGTAAACTCTCTTTGCCTTTTGAACTATGAGTTCCTGAAGAAAAAACATGTTTTAATCTAAGAACACTAGGCTCTCCCTTCTACCCCCAGTGCCAAACACAGTGTGCTGCATGAAATAGTATCCCAACAGATTTCCTTGGAGGGAGGGAGGACAAGTATTATTAATTGTTCCATTTTTAAATTGTAATTTTTATAGGTTTCTTTTCTCCCTATTCCCCTCTCTTTTGTGTATTATTTCTTTACTTAGAGTAGAAGCTCCTAGAGTATGTATATAAATTATCCTTATATTGCCAGGACCTAACTCTGCCTCTAGTAGGCAATTAGGATGTGTAGGTTAAATAGAATTAAATTGAACCCCTCACTAGTTCCCAACATACAATTCATGCACCATTTGATGGGTCTTCTACAAGTCTCCTGAATGTCACTCACTCATGGTCTAGAGTAAATTCTACTTGTCCTTCAAGGACCATCTCAACTCGCACCTTCTCCAAGAAACCTTTCCAGATCTACCCAGACAATTATAATTATTTTTTTCTAGACTCCTTTAATACTATTGTGCCACTCTTTTATTTCACTTCAATTCAGATAAGGTCAACAAATATTTATTAATCATCTACTGAATAGACCCAGTTCTCAGGTGCAACCCTGGAGATAAATAGGTAAAAGCAACATAATCTTTGGCCTTGGAGAGCTAAAAATAAAATAGGAAGGTTACAACATGTATAGAAATAATTATGATATGAAATAGAATGTGATAAGAACAAAGGAGAGATCCAGAAAAAAATTCTCTAAGAAAATATTGGACAGAAATTTTGTTAGAAAAATATGGATAGACTCACATTAATTAATGAAGAATAAATGAACATTGTAAAAAAGAATATTGTATACAGCATGAACAATATTGTTTTTAGAACAATTTTGAGCAACTAAGTCATCTTGACTATTATATATATATATATATATATATATACACCCAAATTAACCACAAGAATTTATGAAAGAAGTTGCTATCTGCACCCAAAGACATGATAAATAGAAGTAGATGGACTATGATTTAAATATATATATGTATATATGTATGTATATGTGTGTGTGTGTGTGTGTGTGTGTGTGTGTGTACACACGTATTTTTGTCTGATGATAGCCATCTCTAGGGAAGGAGAGATGAAAGAAAAAAAAGGGGAACATTTACATGATATATACTTATCATACATTTAAAAGGAATAACAAATTATACAAAATAAATTTGCAGTTTCCTGTGCAAAAATCTTTTTAAAAAATTCTACTATACTATAGAAATGTTTATCTTGTTTCATGAACTAAAAAAAGAAAAAAATTAAATTAAAAAAAAGAAAATACGGGGTAGAAAAGATGTCTCTTATCTATAAGAGGTGGAATCAAGGAAGGCTCATTTGCTGCCTATTATTCTATAATGTCTTAATTTCCCATATATGCTTCCTATCTCAGTAAGGGCAGATATAAGCCTATTGGGAACAGAAACTGCCTTTTGGGGGCATACTGCAATGCCATACATGTTATGCATGTAGAAGATGGTCAGTAAACATCTGATGAGTAAATGGGTATTAGTTAACTGTTTCTTATTGTGTCCCCAGAAATAATAATAACTTGTATTCTCATGTGATTTGTAGTTTATAAGTAGTTTCCTTACAACAAATTGATAAGTTAGGGAGAACATGTACAACCTCCAATTTTCTGGTGAGAAAACAAGGACTGAGGAAAATGAAGTGCAAAACAAGGACTGAGGAAAATGAAGTGCCCTTCCCATGCACCATAGCAAGTGATGTTGGAGCCAACATTAAATCTCAGGTCTCCTGACCCTGAGATTGATCTTTTTTTTCTATTTTTAAAAATATCTAACACTTTATTACTTTTTTTGAATATTATTTTTGTTAAAGAATAGAGTAAGATACTTCCCCTGCCTTGTTTCTTCCCTCTTCAATCCCATCCTCCATTCAACTGTTAAAATGATTTTACAAAAGCAGAAGTCTGACCATGTCACTTTTCTGCTCAATAAATCCGAATAGTTTCCTATTACTTCTACTATCAAATATAAACTCTGTTTGGCATTTAAAATTCTTTTCAATCTAGTTCCAACCTACCCTATCCAGACTTATGCAATATTCCCCTTCACACACGATGGCTCAGCCAAACTTGCCTTTTGACTTATTTACACAGTGCTAGAGGTCCCATATCCATACCTCTGCCTAGGCTGTTTGTCCCTCTGCCAAGAAGGAATGTCATCCTTTCTTATGTCCACCTCCCAGAATCCTTACTTTCCTTCAAAGCTTAGATCAGGTGCTGCTTTCAACACAAGGAATTAAATGACTTCCCCAACTACTATTTATAAATAAGTATATATTTGGTATATATTTTGAATATTTTTATACCTATTTTTCTGTGTACATTTTGTCTCACCCTATAGAATAGAAGCTCTTTTAGGACCCTAACTGCTTCATTTAGGAATTTATGTCCTTAATGCTTGAAGAGTTCTTGGAACATAGTAGGAATTTGATCTACTTTTCTTGATTGATTGATTGATTGCTAAAAAATGAGCTTTCTGCCTCTTTGGTATCCACCTAGACAATGACCCACAATTCTTTGCACAGTAGGAGCTCACTACTTATTAGATCAAATTCACCTAGTCCTCTCCAGAGATTTGGTTCATGTCATATATACTTTTAGAAGGGGAAGTTGCTAATTGTACTCTATGATCTCAGTGGAAAGCTCCCCCCACACCCACCCCACCCCCATCTTCCCTGTCATGATGTTCTTGTTTTGCTCTGGGCCTTCTGACTCATCCTGCATCTCCAGATGGCTTCCTGAATTTTCAGCCTGCTGGCTGGGATGCAGCAAGAATCCTTGATATGGGACACTAACAGAAAATGATGTGAAACAGAGTCAAAATCCCATGATGTGCCTATTGTTAATTGTCAATGGCAAGGTTCAAAAGTGGCTGTAACTTTCAGTGAATCATCCCTTCTGCTTGCCTGACCTTGTTGCCTTGTCTCTCCACCTGCTCTCCTTTCTGTCCTTCTGCATTCTAATTCTTAGCTGATTTAGCAGCAGCACAGCTAAAGTAAGGAGATGCTGCTTTTTCCTTTTTGGACCCATCTTATGACGAGGTCCTAACTTATGAAGAGATAAGAGGTGTTTCCATAACCAGAAAATGACTTACTGCATCTTGCTGACATTGAGGTAGAGAGTAGGAAATGTACTGAACTAAGTCACGAGCATGCTGGAGCTAACTTGAATCAGCAGGCAAAAGAAGGTTAATAAATTTTCAGTGTGAGAATCATACCTCAGAAATCAGTGAATGCTACAAATCATGACTTGATATGTGGTTGTGCCGATTGCCTTGATTTAAGAAAATAATGTCAATAATGCAGATTAAATCGAAAAGTATAATTGTGTACATTATTTTCCCCCAACTTCCAGAATAGATTGTTAAATATTTATCAAGACACAGGGTGCTTCTAATCCATTTCTACTATTTTCGACCATTAGACAAGATTTTTAACCTCCTAACCCTCAAATTCCTTATCTGTAGAATGGAGATAATACCATACTTAGAGAATACAAGACAATAACAATTTGTGTTAATATTGCACTTAACACTTTGCAAAATGCCTTTTTCACAGCAGCACTATCACTGAGGAAGAGCTGATATTTCTAATCTTCATTTTATAGATGAGAAGACTAAGTAAGCTTCAGAAAAGAGAGATGATTTTTTTCCCCATGGTCACACAGATAGTAATGTATGAGAAGAGGTTTTGAAGGCAGTTAAGTGCTAGACAATACTCTTTTGCACATCATGAAAGATCTGTAAGTTTGTCAGTATGTCCTGGAAAGATAATAATCACCACAACAAGTAAGGCATGGTATCCATTGTTCAGAACATAGATTTGGAATCTGAAGACTTCTTTTCAAATTTATTCATGATAATATCCCTGAGTGTGGGCACTTAATTGTTCTGGGCTTCATCTTGTAATTTTGACTTTGACATACACTGGGATAAGAAGTGTTATAGATCAAATGTTCCAATGTCACAATTATTGATCTACTGGTTTGTGCTCTTGGTATCATTTAGTTTAAAAACTATTGCTAGAGAAATAAGAACTTAAAAGCTGAAAATGATAACAAATAAAACACTCACACTTATACCATTTCCCTAGCCTGTATTTGTTATTTGATGTTTGTCCAAAAGGGCAGGTTTGATTTACTTCCAAGGTTCTAGTTGTCATACTAAGGGTAGGTTTCTAGTATTACTGCTTATAAGCCCCCACTAGTGATCTTCTGATGATTACTGGCTTGTCATATCGAATTAAGATTTAGCAGTATTTACTGAAAGGATAGAGTGAGATTAGTATTCACAGAAATATGTGCCCTCCCTTCCCCAAACTGGAGGCTTATTCTCCTTCTATACACAAGAAGTCCCTATACAACAAGAAGTTGGGTCAAACTTAAGATACAATGGCAGTGAGGCACACTGTCTTTCTGAACCTGAATTCCCTCATTATATTATAAAATTATAAAAACCAGCTTTATTTCCCTCGGGGTGGTGATGTGAAAAAAATGCTTTGTAAACAATTAAGTGATATATTAATATGAGTTGTTCTTCTGATCTGATCTTCCTGACAATACCAAGAGTTTGGTAGGGAAGATATTATTTCCATTTTACAAATAAAGAAACTGAGGTTCAGGAAGTGGGATGCTTTCCCTGTGGGTCACATGGTTAGAAAATGAAATAGAAAAAGGACGAGTAGAGAACATATTGGCCAAAGGGATACCTCACAAGTGCTAGTAACTAGCAGTCATTTTCTCCTTTCCTGGAACCCACTTGAAATCTTGCCAGTTATCTAAAGCTCCCAAGGAGATGGTCAGTATGTACAGTTAACCAGTCATATGTTCTCTTTTGACCCATTTAAAGAGCAATCTTAGAGGGCACACGATGTAGGAAGTCTTGTTTACACATTTTAAAAACCTAATCATATCTGTTGATGGACTGAGTGAAGGGGGAATGACAAGCTTCCTCCTTTACACAGGTATAGCCCTGTGTGCTTCTGTCATCAGATAACAAAAGAATGTTCTCATTAGAATTTGTGTAGCCTCTTTTAACCTTGGCCCCCTAGGAACAAAAGTTCTTCCAGACCTGTATTTGAGATCACAGATTTAGAGCTGAAATAGTCCTTTGAGAACGTTTACTTAAACCCTCTTATTTTACAGGTGAAGAAATTAAGGTCCAGAATTAGCTTATGTATCCAATGACCCGTAAGTAAGTACTGGAGGCAGGATTTGAATCCAGGACATCTGACTCCAAATCTAGTATTCCTTCTATTGTGCTTATATTCTAAGAGCATCTTATAGCAATAACAACATCAACAGTACTTATAAATATAGTAATTAAAATTTTATAAGAGATTTCTTTTATAAAAACATGTGAGCTAAGTTGTATTATTATTTCTGTTTTACAGTTAAGAAAACTAAGATACAGAAAGGAATATTATTTACTCTGGACTCTTGACATATAGAATACACCTACAAAATAAATTTTAAAACATCAAGTTCTTTCCCCCCAGAGACTTTTTAGACCTTGAAAAGCCTGGACAGAACAGTGATCCATTCATTAATCTTCCTATCTTTCCAAAGCAATTCTTCCTTCAAGTAATCAAGATTTACTAAAGGCTTATTATGCACCAAATCCTTTGCTAGATTCAGGGAACTAAATATAATAGGGAGACAGCTCCTGCCCTCATTGAGCTTACATTCTACTGTGAGGATACCATATATTTACAGATAAGTAAAAACAGGTTACATATAAAATAAATGCATAGGGATAATTATTGGGAGAGAACAGGGGGAATAACCATGGAGAATCAAGAAAAAACTTGAAAAAGTTGTATTTGAGCCTTGAAAAGAATTAGGACTTCTTAGAGAAAGAGGTAAGGAGAGAAGCATTCTAGAAAAATATTAATGAAGAGAGAACATTATCAGTGGAATAGATTAGGGACATAAAATCCAGAAGTAAATAAATATGGTAGTGTAGTATTTGATAAATACCAAGATCCCTCTTACTCAAGGAAGGCTTCACTCTTCAATAAAAGCTGCTGAGAAAACTACAAAATGATGTGACAGAAATTAGGTTTAAACTAAGGTATCACAGTATATATTATAATAAAGGGATATGTAACTCACATATAAAAAAAATCATATCACATTCTAGATAAACAGAGAAGCAGAAAAAATAAGGGAAAAGTTCTTGGCCAAGGAAGGATTAGAGAGGACTCTAGAAAATTAACTCAATAATCTTAATTACAGAATTAATTACAGTTTTTTCACTTGTTTTATGAAAAAAAGTTTTTGTTTTGTAACACAAATTAATGCAACTAAAATTCGAAAGTAAAGAGTAAACTAGTGGGGAGAGGGGGAGTCTTTGCAGCAAATTTCTCTGATCAAGATCTGGTATCCAAGATATAGAGAAAACCAATGCAAATGTATAAGAACAAAAGTCCTTTTATAATTGACAAGTTGTGAACGGATATGAAGAGACAGGTTAGAAGAGAAGAAATCCAAGCTATAACCACATGAAAGAATGATCCAAGTCACAAATAATGATCAAAGAGCAAGCAAGTTAAGAAAACACTAAATTTCTAATTAATACAAGGATGATTTTTTTTTTTTAAAAGAAAATGACAATTGTTGGAAGTCATGTGGAAGGAAAGGCACATTAATGAACTGTTGGCAGAGCTGGGAATGGCAACTATTCTGGAAAGCAATTTGGATCTTTTCTTGAAGATACAATAAACTGTCTAATCTAGTATATCACAAAGAGATTTAAGACAGAGGGAAAGGATTCATATGTAGAAAAAATCTTTTCACACTTCTCGTAGTAAAGATGGGAAACTCCCATCAGCTAGAGAATGGCTAAAATATTATGGAATATGAACATAATGGAGTTTATTGAGCCTTAAGAAATGATAAGAGGGATGAATTCATGGAAATCTAGGAAGATTTATAAGGAATAATATTATGGGAAGTGAGTAGAACCAGAAGAATCACATATATAGAACTATATAATACTTACGAAAAAAATCTTTGACAGACTTAAGGATTCTGATTATTTGATGATCAGCCCTGACTGCAGATGACTGAGGAATGATAGCCTAAAGATGCAGATTGAGAAATACATTTTTGGATATGGTTAATGTGATTTGTTATGCTGGACTATATTGACTTATTGAAAGAAAGGTTTTTTTAGGGAGTAGTGATAATAGTGACAAAAAGGAATGACATCTCTAAAAAACATTTTTAAAAAATGCCCACAAGAGACCAGAAAGCAGTTCAGAGGACATGACCAAGGGAGACAAATTTGGACCCAAGGTGTTTAATTGAGCATATGTTTAAAACCCCAAACAAAACAAATTGCACATAAGCTTCACACTTTCATATACAATACTCTTTTTCCTCTCCTTCTTTGCATATGCAAATGTTCACATTTATTGGTTTTTATGAAGTTCTGAACCACAAGACATTTAAGATTAAAAAGAAAGAGCCCACAACCAAGTTCTGGAGTACAGCCAGAGGTACATTGGTAAATATTTAACAACTGACTCTTTGGTGGGGAAATGTATTTCAATACACACTTTTAGATTTAATTTGCATCATTAACACTTTTACCATCACTTTATTAAGTCTAAACAATTAGCAAGCCAATCAGTCCAGCCCTGACTTGTAGCATTTGCCAATTTTCAAGCCATAAACGCTTACATTGAAAATTTAAATAATTAGCTCTCATGAGATACATCCTCTCTGTACACCCGTATATGGGGACAAGACATGAAAGAGAATCCTGATATCAAAACTGAGAAGAAACAGTCAGGTAGATAGGAAGAAAACCATGAAAGCACAATGTCATGAAAACTCAGGGAAGATAGAGCATCCATAAACAAAATTGATATTACAATATTAAAAAATATTATAAAGAGGGAAATAATAACAATGGTTAGCATCTGCATAGTGCTTAAAAGTATACAATATGTTTTACAAATATTATTCACATTCCTATTCCTCATAGCAATGCTAAAGGATAGGTGCTTTTATTGTCCCCACTTTACAGATGAGGAAAACGAGGCACACAGAGATTATGTTATTTGTCTATTTAACAAATGTCTGAGGCAGAATTTGAACTCGGGTCTTCCTGATTCCAGAGCCAGAGATTTATCCACTGAACTGTCTAACACAGAAGGAGAAAAAGATGAGAAAAGGTCACTGAAATTAGCAATTAAGAAATCACTGGACCTTGGAGAGGGAAGTTCCAACTGAGTGATGGAAATGGAAGCCAGATTTCAAGAAGTTAGGAAGTGAGTAGGAGGTTAAAAAAGTGGAATAGCTTTGTTTTTGAGGAGTTTATGAAAGGGAGGAGAGATATAGGACATTAACTGGTGAGGGTAGTAAAGTTCACTGAGAGTCCCCCCTCCCCCAGTATGGGTAATTCTACTCCTTAATAATGGAATTTTAGAACCAAATAAGATAATTTTAGAAATCAGCCCTCTAACCCATTCATTTTAAGAGTTCCAGGAAAGTGAATTAACTTCTTAGGCTGCTCAGTGATAATGCCTCCTAGCATTATCCTCCTAGCATGTAAGTCTTTTGACTTCAAGACCTATGTTGTTACACCCAGAGTAAAGTCTATACATTTAGTCAGTTAAGCATAGGTGAATTGTATTTAAAAATGCCAGTCATAAACTACAGGAAAGCAACCTTGCAAGACTGTTTGCTAAATCTAATCAGCCTGTTTTTCCTAGCTGAGGACATGATGATGTTTACAGCTATGATTGGTTTAGCACAATATGTACAAAGCCCCAGCGGGTTTCTCATCCATCAATAATTAACTCAAAAGTCACCAAACAGAGAGACCTAGGACTCAGGCCTGTTCTATAACCTAGGTCCATTACCCCATGGGTTTGGAAGTGTTCCAAAGATTTACTAGAGTTCTTTCCGTTATCACAGATTCACCATTGGCTTAACCACCTGGTTAATTAGTATAAAATGGTCTATTTTTAGAGAATGCTTTCTCCTATAGAATAAGAGTCAGTCTCAGAGACTTCTTAGCATTAACAGAGTTCAACAAGTGCAAATCTTTGACTTTGTAGTATAAGATATAACATTATTAGTGATAAATGGGAAGGATTTGATCTCTTGACAACATTTCTACTCTGACCACGTCATTTTTTTTTCTAAAAAGACACTTATTTTGTATTTTACTTTAAACAACAAAACCTGATAAGTACACAATTGTTGTTATTTTCAACCAAAAAAGCTTAGAAGTTTCTCCTCTTGTCTTAGGAGTAGCTAGGTAGGACAGTGGTTTAGGGTCAGAGAAGACCTGAATTCAAGTCCAATCCCAGACATTTACTGTGTACCCAGACAAGTCACTCTATTTACCTATTTTGTTAACTGTCAAATAGGAATACCACTAACCTTGTGGGGTTGTTGTGAAAATCAAATGAGGTGATATTTGTCAAGTGCCTGGTATGAAAGGGTGATAAATACATGCTTATTCCTTTCTTCTTCCTTAATGTCTTCAATTTTGTCCTATTCATCTATTTATTTACAGATTATAAAAATATATTCATAGTTGGTGGGCTACCATGACACTGACTAGGATATTATCAAAGAAATATAAAGTTGTGGGTCATTCAAACAGCAAGGGAGAGTCCCGTAGTGGGTGCTAGGAAGATACAAAAAACACAAAGTTGTTTTTGACTTTTGTTCTTGGAGATTATCAAAGAAATGAATGCTTAGAAAACAATGGGGGTAAGAGATAGCCTGTGAGCTTCTTTGTAGAGTGGATCCTCAATAGCAGACATCTTTCCTAATACTTTATCCTCCTTATCCCTCAATCTATTCTACTTCTATGACCTATTTCTCTTCTTTAGCTCATCTATATATAATCTTAATATGTTTACTCCTAAATGAATCACTCCAGCTCTTATCTTCTACTCTTATATTTCTTAGTCTCTAGCCCTACCGTTGCTCACATCTGCCAAACTTCAATGCTGAATTATTCCCACTATTTGTCTCCTTTGCTTTTGAACATAGTTGGAAGAAATCCAAAACCTTATGGGCTGGGTCCACCTCCCTAATTGATTCTCTCCTTTAAAAATAATATTTTATTTTTCTCTAATTGATTTTCTATTCAATTTACTACAAGGACTATTCCAAACTTTCTCAAACCCTTCAAGCATCCCACAGCATTAATTTCCCCTACTCCTCAGCTGAAAACTTTGCCTCCTACTTCACCAAAAACAAAAAGATCAAAACAATTTACAAAAAGTTCCCTCCTCCTCTCCTTTTCATTTTACATCCTTTGTGATCATTCCTCACTATCTCCTCATTCATTATAGTTTCTGATGAAGAGGTGACTCTTTCTGTCATTGACAACCCCTTTGTGTATATATACATATCCTTCATGTCAATTCCTCCTGTTTTCTTCAAGAGATTGCTCCCACTATCACCCACTCTCTCTAAAATCTTCTGTATCTTCATAACTGCTAGTTTCTTTCCTGTTTCCAACAAACACAACCAAGTATCCTTTATCCTTAAAAACAAAACAAACTATCTTTTCTAGATCTTACCATCTCCATTAATTATAATCCTATATCTCTCCTCTCCCTTTTTAGTGAAACTTGAAAAAACTATCTACACTCATGGTGTCTATTCTTCTTACGCTGTTCTAGATCTACAACCTAGCTTCTAGATCAATAGAGATTGTTCTAAATGAACAATAATCTCTTAATTGCCAAATCAAATGGCCTTTTCTTAGACCTATCTTTCTGTATAGCATTGAAAAATGGCTCTCCTCCTAGGCATCTGACCATACCTGCTACTCAGCCTTCTGAGCTTGATCAGAGCTACAATGGGCCTACCACAAGACTCTCCTAAGCCTTCTCTTTTTGCTCTATACTCTCTTACTTGGAGATCTCATCAGTTTCCATTAGTTTAATTATTGTCTCTATACAGATAGTTCTCAGATCGATGTGTCTAATTTTAACCTCTCCTGAGCTCCTCAAATGAGACACAAAATGCCTAATGGACATTTGAAATTGGATGTCCTGTAAGCACCTCAAACTCACTATGTTTCACACATAATTTATCTTTCTCCTCAAACCTACTCCTCTTCTTAACTTTCCTATTGTTGTAGAAAGAATGACCATCCTTTCTGTCACTTATTTTCACTTCACTATCATTCTTGACTCCTCATTTTCCACATATTCAATATCTACTCATTCCACCTATCCATCCAGTTGCCAAATCTTGTCATTTCTTTCTTCAATCTCTCAAACCTTTTTTCTCTATTCACATCGTCCCCATCTTAATTTAGGCCTTCACCACTTTCTAGCAGGTAGGTGGTACAGATGGATAGAATGTATGTCCTAGAGTCAGAAAGACTCCTCATCCTGAGTTCAAATCTGGAGGATGCTATTTACTAGCTGTGTAATCCTGGGCAAGTCACTTAACTCTATGTGCCTTAGTTCCCTCATATGTAAAATGAATTGGAGCAGGAAATGGCAAACCACTTCAGTATCTTTGCCAAAAGATCCAGTATCTTGCCAAAATTAATAAAAAAAAAAACCCAAAACAAAAAACAAAACCCAGAATCAAGAAAAACAAACAACTGAATAACAACACTGGACTACTACAAAAGACTTAAAATCGATCTTCCTGTTTCAAGTCTTTCTTCATTCTAATCCATTCTATACTCAGTTATGAAAATGAATTTTCTAAAGTATAGATCTGAATATGTCATCACCTGTCTACTCAATAAACTTTAGTGACTTTCTATCATATTTAGGATTAATTATAAACCCTCTGGCATTTAAAGTTTTTCACAACCTGGTGCTTTGATATCCTTGCAATCTTCGAACATATTACTGCCTTCCACACATAGGCTAGGGAAAGGAATAAGCATTTATTTAGTACCTACTATGTGCCAGGCATTGCATGAAGCAATTTAAAATATTTTGTGTGATCCTCACAGACAAATCTGCAAGGTAAATGCTATTATCATCCCCATTTTACATTTGAGAAAACAGGTTGTGACTGGCACTGGCTTATACAACTAGTAAATTTCTGAGTTCACATTTGAAGCCAGGTTTTCCCAATTCTAGACCCAGCAGTCTATTTACTGTATTAACTTAATTGCCCAGTCACATGGGCCTGCTTGCTATTTTTCACACAATGCAAATTTTCCAAATTTTTATCTTTGCACTGGATGTTCTTCTATTCCCTCCCTTTTTACCTCTACCTCTTAGAATATCTGCCCAAATGTTACCTTCTATAGGAAGTCCCACTAATGCCTATCCTTTAAAGTTACATTATGTGTATTTTGTATATATCCCATGATAACCTACACATTATATGTTTTGTGTGTGCATGTGATACGTATTTCCCCCTATTACAATGCAAGTTTCACAAAGATAGAGATAATTTGGTGTGGGTTTTATTTTTTGGTATTCCCATCTCTTAGCACAGAGCCTGGCATATTATAAGTATTTAAAAAATACTTGTTGATTGATTAATTGATATGGATAAATGGATAATAGTCATACACAATGAGAAAACATATATTCTGGTCCATATTATTGGTAGACCTCCCCTCAGTGATGAGATCATAGTTCTCATGTAATCTCAAAGTATAATCATAACCCAAGTAAGCACTTCCCTAGGACTTAGAACCAGAAAAAAGACCTCAGATATCAATTAGTAGTACCACACCTTAATTTTATAGATTAAGAGGTTAAAACTCTGGAAGATTAATAGACTTTTCCCAAGGCCACCCAGGTAGAAAATACCAGAGACTGGTGTGGATTCAAGGACCTTTGACTTCAAAACCAATGATCTTTGCACTACAGTATCTTCTGGCTTGACTTTCTTTACTTCTGGTTACTCCATATGCATCTTTCCAAATTTCTTTATATCCTGAAGTTATTTTAATAGCTTTATCATATTCCATATTATTAATGTAAGTTAGTTTAGTAAGCCATTTACCACCTATTAGAGATTTAAGATATTTCTGGAGCTTTTATAACTTCAAACAATGCTGAGAAATAATATTTTCCAGAGATAAATAGTTTAATTTTTCTATTATTCATATAAATGTGTACTTCTATGCACAGATATAGTTATTTGCATACAAACTATGTATGAATATATATTTGGGGGACAAATTCCTAATAATGTGATTGTTGTTCAAAGTAGGTGATGATTTTGGGGCCTCTTGTTAAATGTCAGAATGTTCACCCAAAAACTTCAAACAATTTTTAATTCCATCAATAATGCATTTTTTTTCTTTCTACAACTTTGCCAATGATGTTTAGTCATCTTTCATTTTTATTTCTACTTTGGTAGCTGTGAAGTAGCCCTTGGTTATTATCTATTTTGTTGGTTATTCTTAATGTATTCTCTAAGGCTTGTCTTCTCAACTAGATTGTAAACTCCTTGAAGGCAGAGTCGCTGCATGTGCAGTGTATTTGCTCTATGTAGCCTTGTGAAAGGGACTCTTGTGATCTGAATTGGAGTCTTGATCTCTCATTTGCCAGCTCTGTGACCACAAGTAAGCGTATTCACCTCTATTTTCTCACTGGTGAGACAGAAATAATAGTACTTGTTTTGCCTTCTTCATAATAGTGTTGTGAGAACCAAATGAAATAAGATGTATAAAATGCTTTAATTTAAATACAAATTTAAATGATTTTTATCTGTGTCATCATCTTACACTATCCAAGACTTTTCACATAGTAAGAATTTGACCTTGCACATATTAGGAGCCCTTCTAAAACTTATTAGTTGGCACTTCTCCAGGACTCTGCTGAAATCAGCTCAAATCTCTTGAGAATTGATTTTTACATTTTTGGTGTGAATCTTTACACCCCAGAAATCACTACAAATCAGAACTTGATTTATTACTTTGTTGATGATCTAAACTTAAGAAAGTGATTGAAAAATCTAAAAAAAATTTTTTTTAATTTTAAAATGTCCTATTGGAACTTTTTCCCCTTGTATTCTCTGGAACTGTTGCTCTTTAACAACTAAAAATCGATGATTTCATCCACATGAGTATTCTCCTTTGTCATGGATCACAGCCACTTTACAGTTTACTGATTCCAATGTACTTTCCTATTTTCTCATTTTATATTACTGTCCATCATGCATTTTATTTGGACTAAGGTATTCCAAGAGCTAGGCATTTTATCTTCTACCATTATACACTAGCACAGGCTGTACTTCATACTTGGAATGGGAATACATTCCCTCTTCTCCAGCTGTAAGTATCCTCACCTCCCTTTAAGGGTCAGTTCAGATATTACCTTCTAAAGTCTTTCATCCAGTTATTAAGAATGCTCTCTTCCTCCACAAAAGACTTTGTATTTGCTTTTCTGTCTGAATATTTTTCCTTTTTAGCAAAATGTAAGCTCCTTGATGGCAGGGACTCGTTTCATTTTTGATTTTATATTCCCAGCACCCAGCATACTGCCTTAAAAAAGATAGTGCTAATAAATATTAAACTGATGCTATTCTTCAGTTTTATTTAAGTGGTTTTTGTTCTAACAAGGAAGTATACTATGGAATTTTGAGTGTGGGTGGGTGAGTAGGTGGTACATACTGGGAAACAACTATGCATAAATAAAAGGCAAAAAATCAATAAACTATTTTTAAAAAATAAATATTTGTTCAATTGAATTTAACAGACTTTTCATGAATTGTGTGTAGTGACTGAAAACCACCATTGTCTGGTGGCCCTCTCTGATGAGATCGGCTTTTAAGTTCTCATACATTGCCTCATTGAACAGATGCACAGGCTGTTGTTGGACCAATACTTGAAAGTTTTGTTTTTCTAGCTTAGTAGGATATGGAAGTAGTTATAATAATCTGCAGGCATAGTCTGGGACAGCCTGGAGTACACCATAACAAGGCACAGGAGAAGAAATTTAGTGGAGAGTCAAACTATCACTAAAAATCATAAATACACTTCTTCATACCCTCATTTGGGTTTAAAGTAGCTGGAGGGAAAAAAGAGAGAGAGAGATTTGCTAGAGTTTCTCAAGGCAGGAGTTTACATTCCAGTCCAGGGGGCACTTGTGTCTTTCAGGAAGTTAGAATTCCAATTCTGAATCTTTGAAAAATGTTTTCCCATCATCTAAGGGTTTGTGAGACACCCCTAAGGAATGCTTTCCAAGATCACTTGGCAGAGATAGGCCTTCCAGAGATGCACATAAATGACCCTTAGAGAAAAAACAGCTATCCCTGGGTACAGGCTGGTCAGAAAATGGGTACTCTCAAAGTGGAGGCTATAAGTGATAATGTGAAGAAATTATCATAGAACAGGGATACACGCTGCATGCCTGCATTTTTTTAAAAAATCTAATTTAGCCAAATAACTACAGCCAGCAACAGAATGAGCCACAGGCATAGGGGAACTACCTGATACAGCTTCTGTGCTATGTGGGAGAAAAGAAAATTAACTATTTTCTAGGATCCCAGAATCCTTTTCTTTGTTTTTGTCTTTTCTCTCTTTCAGCAAGATCCAGCCTCCTTTGCCCATGTTGCAACCTCTCTGGATATCTCTAATTCAAGGGATGTGCCTCTGAGGATCATGATGTCATAGATTTTGAGTTGTAAAATACCTCAGAGGCCATCTCATGCAATCCCCTCATTTAACAGATGAGGAAACCTAGACCCAGGAAGATTATGTGGCTTTGGGGAGTTCACATATGTATCAGAGGTGGAATTTGGGACCAGGTCTTCTGACTCCAAAATCAGTCCTCTGTCCACTGTATCAATCTTCTGGAGAGTTTTTGGTTGTTCTGTTTCTGTTGTTGTTGTTGTTATTGTTGTTGTTTGTTTTTGTAAAATCTCTTCCTTTAAGAGGCTCCTATTTATTACCCTGTGAGAGTAAATATTTTCCCCTCCTTTTTTGTAATTAGAAGGAGACCATAAAGCTCATTTAATCCAACATTCCCATTTTTCAGATAGAGAAACAGTGCCCCAGATTTCTATTGAAAGCCACATTAGCAGGAAGCAGAAGAAGCTAAGACTCTAACCCGCTTCCTCTCACTCCAGATCCAGAGCGTTCCTCCTACAACCTACTGTTCCATCTCTCAAATTTAAGTCTCTAACATTTTATTGATTATTCAACCTGAATGACCCTGTGCCATCTCTAAATCAACACATCTCAAACTGAACCCATTTCCTGCTCTCTTAAACCCACCACCTCTCCTAATTTCCCACCTTCTGCTGACATCACCACCATACTCCCAATTATCCAGGCTTAGAACCTGAATCGTCTTGTTCTCTCTTCATTCTCTCCTGCCCCCA
Organism: Antechinus flavipes; assembly: GCF_016432865.1. NCBI lineage: Eukaryota > Metazoa > Chordata > Mammalia > Dasyuromorphia > Dasyuridae > Antechinus > Antechinus flavipes. The sequence goes on from NC_067399.1 coordinate 427,390,520, forward strand.
ATTTAATCAGTTGCTAAGTCCTGTTGTTCCAACCCCCACAATTGTTTTTTTTTTTTTAATGTATCTCCTCCTTTCCATTCCCATGGCAACCAACCTAGTTCAGGACCTCCCCTGTTCTCACATAGATTACTGTAATAGCATTTTAACTGCTCTGCCCAGGATCTTTGCATCCCACTCTCTACACTGATGCCCCACTAATCTTCCTCACAAACCCCATTGATCTTATCACTGCTATATTTGAAATGTTTCAGTAGCTTCCTGATGCTTACTTAGGCCAAAAAAACATTTTCCTAAAGTGCAGGTCAGGCCATGTGGGCTCTCCTATGCAATAATACAAAGTGTCCTTATTCCCACTAGGATTTAATACAAGCTCCTTTATATACTCCACCGTCTAGACACACTGGCTTTCTTCCTGTTCTTTATATATAGCATTTCATCTCTCCTATCTCTACCTTTGCACAAGTAAATATGCCCTTGGCTGGAATGTGCTTCCTTCTTACCTCTCCCTCTTGGTATCCTTAATAATCCTTGAGCATTACCTCTTATCTAGGTCTTTCCTGATTCCCTCATCCATTAGCATCACCTCCTAAAAGAAATCTCACAATGATATTATATATATTTTGCATATGCTGATTTATTCCTATAGTTTCCTCATATATGATCTCTCCCTATGAAATATAATTTCCTTGAGGGCAGGATTATTTTATTTTTTGCTTTTATATCCCTAACATCTAGTAAAGTATCTGGGACATAGGATCTGAATAATGAATTCTTGTGGATTGATTGCTGAGGGTAAAAACATGAATTCTTGATGCTAGCATTTAAGGCCCTCTGCAATCTGATTCTATGGAAACCATCCATCCAGCATTATTTTATTTTACTCCCCTTCACACTCAAATTTCTTGAGAGAAGGAACTTAAAAAATCATCTTGATTCTTCCTTCATAGAACATAGCACCTTTTACTAAGTATGTACTCAATGTTGCCTGAATTTCTTTTTATTTTGCTCCTTCTCCTCATCAAAATCACACTTCCTAATGAGTTCCTGAGCACAGCAGATGTTCTGAAAAACATATTTTCCATTCTCTGTTCTTGAATGAATGAAAGAAAAAGCATTTATTAACCACTTTCAATGTGTAAATCACTGCCTTATGGAGTAGGGAACTGAGAAAAAATGAGATGGTCTGGTCTCAGGACCCTCATACTTTAGATGCAGGAACAATAAATAAAAGGAAATTCATCTGCAAAACTCATTGGAAGAATTGTGATAGTGTAAAAGGCAAGGCCCATAGATTGTTAACTTACTTCAACAGGGCAGACATGACAGTGTCAGAGGTCTGGAGAGCATACAGGCAGGGCAGACGGTATGGTTTGAAAAACCTTAGAAGGCAGGAGCAAGGAATGTGTAAGTTCTGGGAAGATCTTTCTTCTCATTAGAAGTGATAAGAGTTGGTTATTTCTATCTCTCTAAACAATGCAAGTAGTTGTGCAGACCTAATGGGTACTGGGGCAGCCTCAAACCTTGGAAGAAAGCAAGGAGGAAATTCTAAAAGGGGAAATATTCTTTCGGTTGTGTCCTTTGTTCACTTCTACCCCAGGCCTACAAGGAGCTTCCCTTTAAAAAAACTCTTTTTTAAATATATATATATATTTTCAGTTCAATGCATATTTCCCAATTACATTTTTAAATTTTTAACATTCATTTTTTTTTAAATTTGGGGTTCCAAATTCTTTTCCTCCCTCTTGCCCCTTCCCCACCCCAAATGAAAACAATATGATGCCAATTACATATGTGGAGTCATATAAAACATATTTCCACATTAACCACGTTTCAAAATAAAACACACACACACAAGGAAAATAAAAGTATGCTTCAAGCTGCATTCAGAATTCATCAGTTCACTCTCTGGAGGTGGATAACATTTTTCATTACGGGTCCTTTGGATTTAGTTTGGATCATTATATTGTTGAAAGGAGACAAGTCTTTTACAAATAATAATTACAATATTGCTGTTATTTTGCATAGTATTCTCTTTTCTTTGCTCACTTTACTCTGTATCAGCTCATATAAGTCTTCCCAAGTTTTTCTGAAATCATCCTAATTATCATTTCTAAGAGGAAATAATATTCATTACAGTCATAAATCATAATCTGTTCACTCTTTCCCCAATTGATAGATATCCTTTCAATGTTAAATTCTTTGTCAACATAAAAATAACTGCTATTAATATTTTTGTACACAAATGTTCTTTCCTCTTTTCTTTGATCTCTTTGGGATACAACCCACATCTATCTCTTGAAAGCTCTCTCTTCTTTCAAAGCCAGATCAAGTTCCCCTTTTTCTGTAATTCTCTTCTTGATACTTATGAGATGTAAAGTGATTTCTCCTCTTCAAATTTCCCTTAGTACTTTGCCTGAACCTTTCCTTTCCAGTTGTCTCATAAAGGCTTATAGCTTTGTTAATTAAATTATAAGCTCCCTTGAAAGAACTAAGTAACCCATCTATCTTTATGTTGAGGAAGCTAAGTACCACAATGGACAGAGTATTGGGACTAAGGTCATGAAGATATGAATTTAAATCTGGCCTCAAATACATGTTAACTGTGTAACCCTGAGCATGTCACTTAAATTATTTGTCTCAGTTTCCTCACCTAAAATGGGAATAATAATAGCATTTACCTCTCAAGGTTGTTGTGAGAATCAAATAACTGTAACATGCTTTGCACATTACCTAACATGGAGTGAGTTCTTTATAAATGTTGTCCAAGAGGTGAAAATGAGTTTTCATACATTATACTTTCTTTAGCATATACTGTTGTTGTTGTTAATATTGTTTCATCATATATGACTCTTTGATATCTTATTAGGGTTTTTTTTGGTAAAGATACTGGAATGATTTGCCATTTCCTCCTCCAATTCTTTTTACAAAATTCATTTTACAATCAGAGTTAAGTGACTTGCTCAAATTCACACAACTTATATGTAATCTCAGAAAAACTGAGATTAGTATCCAAGTCCTCTGATTATAAATTCAGCTTTGATTCTATAAAAGAGTCATTGTGATGTATTCTAAGCTTTTCCCCATATTCTAAGCTTTTTCCCATGAAAAGAATGAGGCAAATTCTTTACTTGAATGCCAAGGTTGAAATGGATCATAGATATCATCTGGTTCAATCTCCTAAATTTTCAGATAGAGAAATCAAGGCACAAATTGAAAAAGTGATTTGTCTAGGCCCAATCAAATGCCTCTCAGGAAAGAAAAAAATTATATGTACATATGTGTGTATATGTATATATACATACACGTGCATATATGTTTGTATATACACACATACATATATATTAGCTCAAGTGAAAAGGGCATATTTCTCTACTGGCAATTAATAACAGAGGGAAGAACTGAACTCAGTGTCCTCTGACTTCAAGTCCATATTTTCAAAATTAAAATTATTTGTGTCTTTCTCTTTTCTTGTTTACTAGATTGTAAACTTTTGAAAACAGGAACTTTCCTTTTATTCATATTGGCTCCTCCTCCACAGAACATAGCACCTTCCACAGAATATGTCCTTGGTCTGTACTGTCTGAGTTTCTTTTTGTTTTCATTCCCTCCCCTTGTCAAAGTCACCCTTCCTAGTGAGTCTCTGAGCACAGCAGATGTTCAGAAAACAAATGCTCCCATGCAGGTCAGCATTTCAAATGAAATCTCTGTAACTTATTTCTCTGCTCCTTTTCTCACAGTCAGAGTGAGAGAGGACAAGTCTTTGGGGAACCTAAAACCTTGTTTCAAAGTACATATGGAGAGGAAGTGTGACTGGTGGCTTGGTTTCAAAGATACTAGGAATCTTGCTTGGCTCTGCTATACATTAATTGTGTGAATTTTTGAGATGTTTCTCCTGCTTACTCATCTTTAAAGACAGAAAGTACAAGTATTATTATTTCCATTTAATAGATAAGAAAACTGAGGCTCAGAGAGATGAGTATATGTGTGTATACACATATATACATACACACTATATATATATATATATATATATATATATATCCACTCACATACACATACATATGTATATGTACACACACACATACATACATACACACACACACACACACACACACACACATATATATATACATACGCATACATACTGATTAGGTACAGCCTCAGTCAAGCTGAGACCTGTTGAAGACCTTAGCTTAAAAAGGCTGAGGTCTACCAGTCCATCTGGAGCCCTCTCCAGTAGTCTTGATCTATATCTGGCCATTGGACCCAGATAGCTCTGGAAGGGAAAGTGACTTTGCCCATACCTATCTCTCTTAAATCCAATTCACTTACCTGTCATGGCCCTCTTTGAGAATGAAGAACAAACAACATACATACTTATCTTAAGTGTCAAAACCATTAGGAATCCAACAGTTTTAAATTTTGGTTCTAATACCTAAATTAATGACCTTTGTGAGCCTCAATTTCTTCGTAAGATGGGTATGATAATACCTTCATTAACAGTTTTCCAAGGTTTTCGTGAAGAAAGCACTTTTAAAAACATTGAAGTACTTTAAAAAAGGTGAGTTCCTCTTAATATTAGTATTATCTTTGCAACTGTTACAGACTCCAGAAATAATCATGGAAGTAGGTAATTCAATAAACCTAGGTTCTCTTAAAGAATTGCTATATGACCTTATAGAGAAACTTTTGTGTTTCATCTTCCATATCAATAAAATGGGTGTAATAATATCTGTCACATTCCTCTTAGGTAAGCTATATAATCAAGGAATGCATTAAGCACTGAGGAGCCCTTTGAACTCCTTGGCAAGGAATCAAGAGGGACTAGATAGTAATTGTGTTAATACTTAGTTCTGAAAAAAAGTGTTCTAAAACAAAAGATAAAGAAGATGGGGCACAGCCAGGAGAGGGGTCCCCTTTGTGAGAAGGAGCCACTGAATGAGGAAGGCTCTGGAGGAATGGAAAATGGAGACAGTTTTTTTTTTTTTTCAGAAAAATTCCATCTTGACTTCTAATTTGGTAATGAGGTCATTTCTGTGCACAAAGGAAACTGGGCCAGATAAAGGGGTGAATGCCTTTTCATAGGTGCAGAAGCTGCCAGCGTTCAGAATTTTTTGTTCCTTATATTATCACTGCCCTGAAACCAAAGTACTTCCAAGAAAATAAATATTTTGGCTCAGGTAAGAAAAGGAATGTTTGTCGACCAGGGTAGAGACACAGCTGGACTTGGAGTCAGGAGAAACCATTTGGAATCTAGCCTCAGACATTTATAAGCTTTCTGTCTTTGGCTAGCTGATTAACTTCCCAGTTTCTTCATATATAAGAAAGAGTTAATGATGACCATAGTGCCACCCTCAGCAAAATTTCTATGAAAATTGGATGGGATAATGTATTTAAAGTTCTTGATATACCTTAATGTCCTTGGTAAATGTCAGTCACTAACATAATGTCAGTGGGATTTGGGGTCCCCTAGCACTGACCCCACATCCTGACAAGGCATTTGATTATAAAAAAGCCATGAAAACCCAGATTTTTAATCAATAGAAGACTCTGAAAGGTACTAGGAACCACAATCCCCAAACCCTGACCCAAAGATACATTATGGTTCAGAAATTCCAAGTTTTAATGATAACCCTTGTTCTTTCTCCATTCTTTCTGAGTCAGGAAACTAGGATTCTAGAATCAGCCTCCCATAGATTGTCTGATGACTTAAAGCAAGGTAAGTCTGTGGGTCTCCATTGCCTCACTTATAAAATGATTTCTAAGTCTTATTCCAGTTCTTATTTTCTCTGCTCCATGTCAACTAGTCTCTTCCATCTCTAATATTTTATTCTTTATATCCTCAGATCTCTTATAATACTGAGGTTCTATGTTCAAAGCCCTGTCCCCGATTTGTCTATCTTTTCATGTCCCGTTTAGCTCTTATATTTTATATTCTAAAGTATCTTTTAGCTCTTCTATTCCATGTTTTTTCCCCCCAGAATACTTACTGACACTAACATTCTATGCTTTCTGATATCTTCCAGTACTTAAATTTCCTTGTTCCAAGGACCTTTGTAGCCCTAACATTCTATATTCTATGTTCAAGTCTCTTCCAGCTTGAAAGTTCCTTGTTGTATGTATGAAGAGGCCTTCTGAGTTCTGAGATTCTGTGTTATTACTATGAATTGTTATTAGCTCCTGACAATGGTGTAGCCATTGTGAATGCCCAGCTTTTAAACAATTTATATTAGCTCCTTGGAGAAATTTGTTAGGTGACAGCACCTATGGAGCTATGATTATCTAAAAAGATTAGTATTTCTGTTTCATTATACAGAGATTGTTGAAGTTTTTATTTGTAACTTAGGCTTTTAAAAGTAATCAAATCCTGAACAAGTTGGCAGAATACAGGTTTGCTGGTCTGGCAAGCCTTTCATTATCTGCCTTAGGCTGTCCTCATTTACACCTTTGCAAGATTTGAAAATGCTTGGCCTGCAATCAGGAGCTCTAAAAAATAAGTAACTAAACAAAAGCACACTAGCACTGGGCCTCACAATCCATTCTGACCTCTTCATAGGCTGTTCTGGGCTTGTCAGTTCTGCAGGGGCCAAAAGAGTCCTAACCAGAGCAATTCCAGCCAGCAAAGATAAAGCTCTGGTCTTGCCACTTCTGTCCCCTTTCCCCTGGAGCTTTTTGTGTGGTGGTTAAAATAACAGCTTTGGTGTCAGGTTTAACCTGATTTCTTTTTCCTCTTTGCCTCCTTCCCCTCCCCCTTCTCTTAAGTTGATGGCACACACAGTTCCGGCTGGGAGCCCAAGCCAATGGGAACCCCGAGGGCCAGTGGGTGAGGCTGCAGACTTTGCCCAGGGAGCTAAATGGGCTATTAGCTTCCAGTTCTCCTCCTGTGAATCCCTCTCATGGAGTTTGCCCTTCTTTGGAATCTATTCCATATTGCCAGGGCAAGGAAACAGGGCTGAAGATGAGTGGGTTCCCAGGTGGGTTCCCATCTCATTTTTTTTTTGAGGGCTTAAATCCATATAGCTGTCTGTACCTGAGAAGCATTCTAGGATGTCACTTTTTCTTACACTTTACTCCCTTTCCCCGCTCTTATCTAAGAATCACAGGAATTAGAGCTCAATAGGACATTAACGATTATCTGGTTAAACCTGATTTTAAAGTGCAAGAAACAGATGATAAGATTATAGGAAGTGACTTGTCCAAGTTCATAGGAGTTGTCAGGATTGTTTCTTAACTCCTTCTTTCTCCCACTCATCTCCTCTCTTCACAGGGGTCAGAACATGGGAATCAGGGCTTATCATCCCCCTGTCCACCCACAGTATTTCACCCTTAGTTGTTGCTTAATACATTCTTCTTGAGCTAAGTTAAATTAATCAAAAAAAAAAAAAAAAGAGAATAGATAAAAAGTTATAACTAGGTGATAGAAGCAAAGAATAACAGAATCATGGAGTTGGAAGGAATTGTAAGATCATAGATTTGAATCAGGTGGGTGGAAGAAGAAGAACAAAAGGGGATAAAATTGAAATTTATATGGTAATCTTATTATTTATTTAAAAATAACTTGTACATAATAGGTTTTCATCTTCCTGTGCAATCATCTTTTTAAATTATACTGTTATGGAAATGTTTGTTATATTCTATAAATCAAAAATTAAATAAAATTAAAATTTAAAGTCATTTAGTTCAATCTTCCATTTTACAGAATCTGAAATACCCAAAGAGATGAAATTATCAAAAAGGTAGCAAGCAGAAGAATCAGGATTGAATCCCAGTTCCAAACAGTAGCTTGGAAATATAATGCTCTTTCCAACAGGAAGCAATTCTGCAATATTCCCAACCCAATTCCAGGCTCAGTTTGAAGACTTCCAGGGATAGGAAAGTTACTCTCCTCAGAGGAAGCTCTATTTCCTCTGAAGAAGCTCTAATTGTTGAATTATTTTTCCTTAGGTTAAGTTCAACAACTACCTCTCTGAAATTTCCTACACACTGATTTTAATTCCATGGTTAGGGTCAATACAAACAGAACTAATTCCTCTTCTACATGACTGCCCTTTAAATATGCCTTTGAACATTTAGAGGCAGCTAGAATTCCTTAATTCTTTCTGCATGGTCTTAAATTCTTATCATCCTGATCATCTTCTTCTGGATATGTCTGAGAAGGTCAATGTCAATGTCCTTCCTAAAATGGAATACCCCCAAATAAACAGCACATGTGCATATGTGTATAGAGATAGAGATTTATACAGGAACATGTATGCCCACCCACATACAACACAACTGGATAAACTATATGTTTATATATATATTTATATATTATACATATATACATTATATACATATGTGTATGCATGTTTATATAAAATAAAATGTTTATTTTATGAAGATAAGGAGTTAGCAGATTAAGAGAGAGAGTTCATTTGGAGTCATTATATATATGCATTTATATATAAACATATACACCAGATAGTGTTTGATCATAATAACATAGCATAACAGGGAACTATTACTTTCCTCATGGGCATTGCTCTTCTAAATAATGTTGCCTAACATTGTTTGGCTTTGGGGTCACACTGTTGCATGTAATCCAGAAGGCAATATGGCACCAATATAGCTTTTGTCATCCAGTCACCCTAGGAATTTTCCTAAACATCCTGGATTCTACCTCTTCCTCCACAAGCACTTGACCTGGAAGAATATTGAAATTATGGGAAACTGAGTAGGACAGGTGCTTATTGGTAACATCTGAGAGTTCCTAGGGCTTGAAATGATCCAGAGGAAGATGGGATTCTAGAGTCTCCAATCAAATACAAATCCAGATAACTATGTTAAATGTTATGTAAATGAATTTTTTGATGTTCAGTAATTTTTGTCATGTTTGATACTTCATGACCTTATTCGGGGTTCTCTTGGCAAAGATACTGAAGTGACCTCCTGCTTTCTTATCCAGCAGATTTTACACATGAGGAAGTTAAGACTAGCATCCCGACTCTAAACTTAGAGTTTATCCACTGTGCCACACAGCTGCCCATCTTCAAATTAAAATAGCCCAAAACACTAGAGAACAGCTGATAGAAGAAGAGAAAAGAAACTTAACTTCTACTAGTTGTCTCAGGCCCCCTTCCATTCTGACTCATCCTCTTTCTACAAAATATTCTCCCTAAATGCAAAAGAATCTAGAAGAAAAGAAAAGGGAAGATTTACCAGAGAGAATGCCTTGTACTTAAGGGATGTCTTTGGATCAGCATTGGCTCAACTACAGGGAATGAATGAATAAGTAGGCAGAATTCATTAACTTATCATGGCCCAACTGATAATTGTAACAATTAGAAATCATCTTTTTATTGGTGGCTTAATAAACCTTTATTTTGGGATAATCAAAATGTGCCATCACCCTTTTGCTGATGGTTTATAACAAAGTAGACATTGAAGCCATGTATTTTCTATAAAAGACCAGGTTCTGGGTCCTCCTACCTATGTGACCATTTCTTCTCAATCTCCTCTGCTAGATATTGAATTTTGTTACCCTCACTGACTGTTGTCCTCCAAAAATACCTTGACATGAGCCCTCTTTTTTTTTTCCTTTATACTATTTTACATGATGATCTCCTCAACTTCCATGGGTTCAGTTATAATCTCTGTGAAGATCATTTCTAGATCTCTTTATCTAGTATTATTAATCTTTCTCCTGATCTCAGTCCTGCATCACCCACTACCTACTAGACATTTTGAACAGGATTTCCTATAGGTATTTCAAACTCAATATATCCAAAATTGTCATCATTATCTTTTCCCCAATTTTTCCCTATTGTTTTCTCAACTTTTCTATGACTATCAAAGGTATTATTATTCTTTTAATTGCTAAGATTCAAAGCCTTGGTTTCATCCTTGATTCCTTTCTCTTGATTACTTTACAAATCCAAGTAGTTGTACAATCTTTAAAAAAAATTAATTTATTTTATTTTTAATTTATGGAATAAAACAAGGATTTCCATTGTATAGTAAAATAAAAAGATAACTGCATATAAAACTGCAAATCTAGTATTTATAACTCGATATAACTTTTAAATATAAAGTTATCATGTAGATTTTCCCACTCCCCTCTCCTTTAGTTATTCAACCTTGTAATTTTTTTTCTTTATAATATTTCTTACATATGAATCCTTCCCCTACAGGATGTAGTTTGGTTTCTTGTCACCTCCCATCTGGACTATTATAATAACCTCCTCATTGTCAGTTCTCACCAATCCATTCTCCACATAGCTATTCAAGTGATTTTCCTAAAGCACAGGTTTGACCACGTCCCATACCTGCTCAATATATTCCTTCTTACCTCTGGGCAATTCCATTGTTGTACAGTTAAAACTCTCTATAATCTGAACCCTTGCTATTTTCTGCTCTTAATAATACTGCTTTCCTCCACTAACTCTGTGGTCCAGTCATACCATCTTTCTTGCTGTTACTAATACATGACACTCAATCTCTACGTCTTCTCACTGTCTGTCACTCATGCCTGGAATATTTTTCTTTCTTGTAAGATTTTTGCCTTCCTTTAAGATTATGCTTAAGAATTTTCTCCTGTAGGAAGCCTTTCCCTTTCTTCTTACTCTAAGGCTATGTTTCATTCATTTTGTATTTATCTTGTATGTAATAATTTAAGTACGTTGTCTTCCTCACTCGAATTAAAACTCTTTGAGGGCAGGAACTACTTTTATATTTTCTTTGTATCCCAAGCATTTAGTACAGCTCTGAACACATTTTTATAGCACTTTAAATAAATGCTTGTTGGTACATTATAACTTGGTAGATAGTCTTAAGAGTTTCTGTGGCTAAAAAAATGTATAACCTTCTGACCAATCTGGTAATAGAAGTCTCAAATTTTGGACCAGTTCTTGGGTAGTAGATATAAAGCCTGTTTCTGGGTCTAAACCTTAAATCCTTTTAGCTTATTAGGACCTGTAAGAACTTGTATTATGTTAGCATGGATTTTAAGAATTTATAGTAAGGGGGCAGCTAGATGGTGCAGTGGTTAGAATATTTCTTGACCTGAAGTCAGGAGGACCTGAGTTCAAATCTGATTCTGGAAACTTACTGTGACCCTAGGCAAGTCACTTAACCCCAATTGCCTCCTCAAAAAAAAAAAAAAAAGAATTTATAGTAAGGCAGTGGAGGCAAACTTCAATAGAGGAATAAATTCATTAATTAACAGATATGAATTATGCACGAGGCAACCTGGCATAGCAGATAGAGGGCCAGTTTCTTTTTTTTTATTAGTTTTCATTTTTTAATAACTCAAAAATAAGCAAGCAAATGCAGACCATAGTTGCTGACCTCTAATCTAGGCTTAAGAAGGGAAATGGGGGAAATGTAGATAATAAAAATTCAATTTAAAAAAGTTTTGTTCACATTTTTTTTTCCACAGAGCTGGTTAGGTCCATAAATACTGTAAGTGTTTGGAAGTTACAAAGTTGTTATGGAAGGATATCATAAGCCATGGAAGACATCATAGACCATGGAAGACATCATGGAAGAGGTAAGACTTGGGCTGGGCCTTCAAGAAGGATAAGAAGTTAGATAATAATAATTGTTATCATTATTATCACTTACATTTATATACCACTTTAGGATTTAAAAAGAACTTTCCTCATAATAGAGTCATAGTTGCCTACCCAAAGTTAGTTAGGAAGAAAATTTTTTCACCATTTCATATCCTATGTCTTTTCACAATTCCAAACTGAACTCATTATCTTTCTTCAATAATCTTCTCTTCTTAACTTATTTTTTTAAACAATTTTAATGGAGCTAAGGTAATGTTGCACAATGATTAGAATCTCAGGAAGGCCTATATTCAAATTCTTACCAAAGTTAATAAATTTCTCCAAACCTCAATTTCCCCAAATAGAAAATGGTGATAATGATGTCTGCAGTGTCTACTGCACACAGATATGATAAGGCTCAAATGAGATGATATATAAGGAGACCTTTGCAAAATTTAAAATGTATAACACATTGCCTGGTATCTATTCGTGCCTAATAAATATTTATTAATTGAATTGAATTTATTGATATTAAAATTAGTTGCAGTCATTAAGATAGTATTCCTTATTATTGTTGAAGGCATCATTATCATCCCAGACACCAGGGCTTGTAACTTAGGATGCAAGTCAAGGTCTTGACTCCTCACACTTTCTCACCTCAGTATCCTATCTATTGCCAAATTCTGTTGATCTATCTTGTATACATCTCTCTATATACACCTCTTAATTATATTCTCTCTGCCTCCTTCTACACTGCCTTCATTCTTGGGCAGGCTTTTATCACCATATACATGGCCTGTTGCAAATCTTCTAGTTATCCAACCTTTACTCAACTATCAAAATGATCTTCCTGAAGCAGAAGTCTGAATGTGTAACTTCCCTCTTCAGTAAACTCCAATGGCTCCCTATTATCTCCAAGATCAAATATAAAATCTTTTGGTTTTAAAAACCCTTCAGAATCTTGGCCCTTCCTTACCTTTCCAGCATTTTATAGCTTAGTCCCTTCTACCTATTCTGTGATACAATAATAATGGACTCATTGCTGATCCTCTTGCAAGCACTCCATCTCCTGACCCCATATATTTTCACTGACAATTCCACATAGCTGTAATTCTTCTTCTTTTCATCTTATTTATCTGGACTCCTTCAAATCTCAGATAACATATTACTTTCTGCAAGAAGCCCTTGCCAAGATCCTTAATATTAATGCCTTTCCTCTGAAATGAACTCCAATTTATCTTGTAAATATCTTTTTTTGTACACAGGTATGTGCTTTTTACTACCATGTTTCCCTTACCTCATCTCCATTAGACAGTAAACTCCATGAGGATAGGAATTGTTTTTTTTTTCTTTTTTTTTTTTTAGCATAGTATCAGACATAGAATTGGTGCTTAATAAATATTTGATGACTTAACTAGCAACAAACTCTCAACTCAATTTCTCTTTAATGCACAAAACTAATTTCATTTTAAGTATAAGGATTGATCAAGGTACAGAGTAATGTGGACTCCTTATTAAAATGGCATTATAATTGTCCATTTTCTTTTAGCAATGATCTAAAAAGAGCAATAAATTGAAAATTGACCAAAATATTCAGAGAAACTTTACTAAGCTTCTTCACCCCAGTCCTGTAAAGAAACATAACCAGAAGATTCTAACATTATAAGGAGCATCCCATCTGAGGAATGAATACAAACACAAAACAAGACCAGAAATATTCATTAGTACCATGCAAAAAAAAAAAAATGCCTTCATTAGAGAAACCTCAAACAGAAAAGACTTTTTAATCTTTTGAATACGGAAACACTAGAATATATTGAGACTACTAAGCCAGTTCATCAAGGAAAATCCAAGGACTATAAAACCAATCAAATTCCTGAAAGGAGAAATCCCAACATAAGAGGAATGATAGAAGTATCTTATTTTGGAACGTCCTGGGAAGAAAAAGAAGATCCCAGAGATCATAAAAGCCCTAGAAAACACAGGAGAGGCAACACCTCTGTGAAGTCCCAATAGAGAATGGAAGACTACCCAGGACTATGACCTGGGAAGTCCTAAGAGGGACAGAAGACCAAGGAATATTGATTGATGAAGAACAAATGGTAGACAGATAACTTACACAAGACTCTAAAGAGTAGTGATCCTTTAGGCCTTTGATCAAGGAAGCACTGAAGGAATAAAAGACCATTTTGTACCCTGATCAAGGAAAAATTCTTACAGGAACAGAAAGCACCCAGTTCTCTAAATCAGGAATAGTCCCCCCACAGAGTTCTGCCCAGGCTCTTGAACCTGCCAGTGCTTAGTACACCAAATGAAATAGAAGGCAGCATCAGAAACCCAGGGAAATAAGGAAATTAAAATAAAAGGGAACTGATTATTCCATCCAGGAATTGGAGTGAGCAAAGTCTATCCTCCTGGTGCTGTCTCAACTCTAAAATTGAAACTAAGATATAAAAAAGCAGAAGACATTGAGCACTAGGAAGAAGTAATATGGATAAAAATGTAAGCAGTATACCTAGAAGAAGAGAGAGTAACTGAAGAAAAATTACAGGTGGAATTACAGGAAAGAAAATGATTTGACCACAATACCATGAAAATATCTGAAATATATGAATCAAGAGATTAAACTATGGAAGAAATACTTAGGAGGTGTGATAAACTAAAAAAAAAAAAAAAACTACCAGAAAATTACAATAAATTGAACAGAAGTCAGACTCCATGAAACAACTAAAATAATTAGAACAAAATGAAAATATTGGGGGGAGGGGAGAAGAAAATATAATGTAGCTCTTATTTTAAAAAAAAAAGACAAATGACCTAAAAAATATTTCAGGAAAAGCTAGTTCAAGAAACAAGACCAAAGAAAAGCATAGATGCCATATTTCAAGAAATCATAAATGAAAACTGTCCATATTTATATCAGAGAACAATGGAAAAATGGAAAAAAAATCCATCAATCACTTCCTGAAAGAAATCCCAATTTTAAAACTCCCCAGAATGTCATTGACATAATCAAGAGTTTCTAAATTAAAGAAAAATTGCAATTAACACCTAAAAAGAAAGAATTCAAATACCAAGGTACCATAATAAAGATCATAGAAGATTTAATGGCCATCATGATAATTGGAATGCATTGTACCCAAAGGAAAAAAGATAAAGATCTACCACCAAGTTTAACTTACTCTGAAAAAAAAAAAAAAACAACTGAGCATAATTTTATGGAGTGAAACAAAACAAAACAAAACAAAAAACCCAAACCTAGACACTTAAAAATAAAAAAAAAACTTATATACATTCCTGATGAAAAAAAAATCAGGACTAAGTAGAAACTTCAAAATTCAAACACAAAACAAATATGTGTGTGTGTGTGTGTGTGTGTGTGTGTGTGTATCCTATATATAGAGATATATAGATATATATTTGACTGGAAGTATAATGTTTTCATAAATCTTAAAGGGAATTAAATAAGACAAGCAGAGGATATAGGGATAGATTTGTCCTGTTTTGAAGCTTAGGAAAGAAAAAGAAAAGAGAAGGGAATTAATTGCATTAAGAAAAAAAAGAAAGAAGGAGGAAAACAATATTTTTTCATAATTGGCTATACAAGAAGAGTATAGAAACATCAATTTGTACCATATGACCTTATCTGTATTTGAACCTAAAAGAAAGTTGAATACCTGCATACACACACACATACACACAACCACACACACACACACACACACACACACACAATTGAAATATAGTTAGGGAGAAAAGAATGGGAGAATCTTTGAGATCAAGTATAGTATCAGTGAGGGCAGAGTCAAAAGAAAAACTAAACTTAATTTAAAGGATGCACTGAAGAGGGATAGAGAGAATCAGTTATCAGGATTGAAGCAAGGGAAAGAAAAGAGAAGCAATAAAACTAAAGTAGATGCATACAATTGCAGATCACTAGGTTAATCACATTTCTCTTTTGTCATCTTTGCAAAGAAGTATACCAAAGAGAAGGAAAAAATAAGAAAAAGTACAAGAAGATGAAATATAAAGAAATACATAATTGACAGTTATAACCATGAGTGTAAATAGGATAATCTCATTTATTAAAAAGTAGATAATAGAATAAATTAGAAAGCAGAACAGAAGAAAATATTACTTATAAGAAACACTAGAATCAAATATTCACACAGAGTTAAAATGAGAAATTTGAGCACAAATTATACCGCTTGTGAACTAAAAAAGTTAAATTAGAAATCATAATCCCAGACAAGGCAATAGTAAAAAATAGAATGAAAAGAAGTGAACAAAGAAAGTACATTATGTTTAAAGCAATCATGAACAATAAAATAATATCAGTATTTTATATGCATATACACCAAATGGCATAACATCTAAGTACTGAAAGAAAAAGTTAACTGAACTGCAAGAAGGAATAGTCGTGATAACTATTTAATTTTGTAATATATTCTATATCACATATAAGAATATATGTATATGTATGTGTGTACATTTATGTGTTTCTGTGTGCATTTTTACATAGATATTTGCATACATAAAACTAAAGTGGGATATTTTAGAAGGAAGGTATTGAGAATAAAAAGTATGAGAGTTCTTTTTTATATTTTTGATCCCCCATTGGACTGAGAACTCCTTGAGAGCAGAAAGTTTTTTTTTTGCCTTTTTTTTTTTTTTTTTTTTTTTTTTTTGGTAAGCCTATAAATAAGTACAGTGACTGGAACATAATAGACATTTAATATATGCTAGGTTACTAACCATAACATTGTAGCAATGGATCATTAGAAGTATAAACATTTATTATCTTTAAAAGTTCTTTTTATAAAAGTTGACTGTGTATCAAAGCATAAAAACCTCATACTTAAATTCAGAAAAGCTGATATATTAAATAAATTCCTTATTGATAACAATTTAATAAAATTATAGATCAAGTAAGTATTTTGAAGAAAAGATTCGAATTTAGTTGAAAACTAAGTGATTTTATCTTAAACAATTGGTAGGACAAAAATTATAGAAATAACAGATAATTTTATTAAAGAAAATAACAATATGAGACAATGAAAATGATCAATGAGACAATATGCCAGAATGTTTAAGATAAGACCAAATAGAACTTAGAGGAAAATATCTTATTCTGATCACTTTCATCAGCAAAAGAGAAAAATACAGGAGGATTAAAAAGAAAACTAGAAAAACAAATTAAAAAAACAACTAAACACAAAAATTATGATTATTAAAGAAAATATTGACAATATTGAAAACAAACAAAAAAAATTGAAATTACAAATTAAGCCAAAAGCTATTTTAAGGCAAATTAGAAAAAAAAATTATCTGATTAAAAATAAAATAGAGAAAACTCCAATTACCAGTCATAAAAATGAAAAAGGAAGATTAACAACAAATGAAGAAAAATAAAGGAAATTATTCAAATTAGTTTTGCCCAATTATGTGCTAAAACATTTTGTGGTAATATTGTAATCCAATTTCAGGAATAGAACTCATTTAGATATCCTGAGAAGCGGTATAGTTCATTGGAAAAAGCAAAGATATTAGAATTAGGGGAGAGTTGGTGTTATTTAGTGAATTACTCACTGACCTTGGAGCCAGGAAGACTTAGATTAAATTCATACCGATGACACATACTTGTATGCTCCTGGGCAAACTACATAACTTCAATTTTCTAAACAACTCTCCAAAACTATATTTTTCAGAGCAAGTGACAATCTTCATTAAAAGATTAAATTTCCTATACCAAAGAAATTATAGACCTGTCAAAAAAAAAGTGAGAGAGTGGGTCCCACCTCTTATACCTGGACATGTCTTGCATTATAGATCATATTATATAGAACTCCAATGGAACTTAAAAAGCAGATTATCTAATGTCTCCATTTTTCAGAAGAAGAAACTAAATGATTTTACCAGGAGAGGCTAAATAACTTTACCAGGATCACATAGGTAGTTAGTAAGGAGAAGAGTCAGAATTTGAATCCAGGTCCTCTAAAATCAAATAACATGCATTTTCCACTATATCAATCAAGCTCCCTGTGCTAGTTTCTTTATTTATATGTAAAATCAGCATGACAACACTTAAACTATCTATCAAATGGGGGGAAAGTATTTTTATAGTTTGAAGCACTTTGAAAATATGAGTTATTAATGTCCAAGCCTATTCTTTTATCAAGCTGAACATTTTATCATCATTGATGCTTTTTATTCAAAAACCACGAAATTACTATTGAGGAGTGAGGATTCAGTCTCCTGGCTACAGCCATGGAACAAATTACTTGCAAAGATTTCACTGCAGTGAAACAGCTTTCAATATTTGTGGGAAAACAAGAACAAGACATGCTTCTACAGAATACACTCCATTTCTCCTTTCAGTAATAGGGCAAGCAGGATGGGATGGTGAGGAAAATAAATGAATGGATGGATGGATGGATGGATGGATGAGCAAGGGAGGGATGAAGGGATAGAGTGAAATGACATTTAGTGAATTCTTATTATGTGTCAAGTACAATGCTAAGCACTGAGAAGATAAACTTAAGAGCTAGTATTTCCAGTCCCCAAGAAGTTAATATTTTAATAGCAGGATTCAAAAATTATGGGTCAGGGGAAACTGTTTTGGTCTAAGAAGTATTGAAATTAGATTGAAATAATAGAGTAATCTATTAACATACTTTTCAAGTGCTAATTTGATTAAAGTTCTCAATGCAAGAATAGGAAAGGGACAGAGAAGAAGGGCAAGGCAGAAAATAGCACAGCCTTAAGATGAGGTTGCGTCATCCCTGGGAGTTCATAGCTGAATGACTTAGCTCTTGGGCATGTTTCATGGATGTCTGATTTGGAGGATGGAGCAGCAGCAGAAATTTGAAATCCCAGATATCCTTCTTGACCCCTGTGCAATCTTGAGCAAATCACTTTTCCTTTTTAGTCCCGTTTCCCCAACTATAAAAACAATGAGGTTGGACCAGATAATCTTTAAGACTCCTGCTAATGCTATGATCCTATGAACACCAAGCTAATATAATACTATATAACCAGATCCAAATAATAAGACAATGTCAGGCATTTGTGTCAATGCATTATTACTTCTTTGAGGATTGTAAAAGTCTTAATAGATCAATAGAACAAAATATGCCCAAAAAGTCATTGGCAGCTCACAGTGCTATTTTTTGATTCTTAGGGTGGGAAGGGCCATACCTAATCTAACTGTCTCAGCTAACTTCTAATTCCTTTCAAAAATTTTATTCTTTGACTCAGCAATACAATGATTAAGGACAACTCTGAAAGACTTATGATGAAAAATGTTATCTATCCCCAGAGAGAGAACTGATAGAGTCTAAATACAGATTGAAGCATGTTTTTTTTTACTTCATTTTTCTTGTCTATGTTTTCTTTTACAGCATTACTAGTATGAAAATATGATTTGCCTGACTACACATGAGTAACCTATATTAAATTATTTCCCTTCTTAATGAGGGGAGTAGAGAGGGAAAGCGAGAATTTGGAACTCAAAATGAGTATTTAAAATTATTTTTATATATAATTGGGGAAATTAAATATTAAATAGATATTTTTAAAAGAATGGAAAATTTTTATTCCTTCATACATTGTTGTATAGTAAAACACTCATTTGAACAATTATTTGGGTTCAATTCGTAATTCCTGTTAGATTACTTTAAGGTTTTTTCCAGCTCTAAATCTGTGAATCTTTAATTTATGGCTTTAATTCAGTTTAGTTCAACAAGTATTTATTAATATTAAGTGCTATGCTAGGAGCTGAGAATACAAGGAAGAAAAAAGAAAAATAACTCTTGCCCTGAGGAAACCCAGATTATAATAGGGAAGAAGGGAAATGAAGGGAAGATATAGAATGAAAACACACAAGTGAAGACAAATTAATATGAGGAGGGAAAAAACCCATTACAAAAGAGATCAGGAGTGGCTTCAGGTAGGAATCAATAAGCTTTTCTAGGAGTGAACCTAAAGTGAGCCTTGATTCTAAGAGACAAGGGTGATGAGAAAGAATGTGTTGGTTGTGGTATTCAGCTTGTACCAAGATAAGGGTCACATGAAATAAGTTTAGGCACATAAATTGTAGCTCCATTATGAATGCATACTACAAATGTCAGGTTAAGAAAATGTTTGTAATTTATCTCAAAGACAATAAAAATTCCTTAAGAACTTAGAAAGTGGAAGTGAGAACCTAACCAGGAAGAATATTTTGGCAGGTATATGGAGCATAGATTAGAAAATATTAAGGGATTAGAGAATAAAAAAAGTGACCAATTAGGACACTGTTGCAATAGTCTAGGTCAGGGATGGTGAGAATCAGAGCTAGAGAAATGTCTCTATGAATAGAGAGAAGGAAGTAGGTAGGAAAGAAACTATAGACATAGAATTGACAAGACTTGGCAACTGATTGGATAAAAAGAGTGGAAGAAGCAAGAGACGAGAAGCAAGATGACTTTGAAGTTACAAATCTCAGTAACTAGCAGGGTGGTGGTGGCTGTTACAGAAATAAGGAGGCTAAAAAGGTAAGATAGATTTAGAGGGAAATGTATTGAGTATTCAGATATGCTGAGGTTCAGGTGGCAATGAGATTTCTTAGTAGTGATATCCAGCATAGCACTTTGTTTATTTGCCTCTCGAATGTACTTATCATATAATGTTCTCCTCTATGGCAATGTGTAAATAAATATCAAATTCTTAGAGTATAAACTCAAAGAATGGAAGTGCAGAGTTTTATTTAAACTTTGTATCTTCATCAGAGCTTAGCACAGTAATAAACCATTATTATATTGTCTCTTGAAACATAATAATTTTTTTAAGTGTGCATTTTTGTTTTCTGGGAGGAAAAGGAAATAATGAATTTATTATTTTTTTAAAGGAATTAGACTCACATGAACTAATACGAAGTGAAATGAGCAGAACCAAGAGAGTAATTTATACAATAAAAGTAACATTGAAAAGACAAACTACTTTGAAAATCTTAAGTCAATGCAATGACCAATCATGCTTCTAAAGTAGTCATGTAGTCATGGTTGATCATTTAGTTGATTAGACTTTTAAGCCTTTCAATATTATTCATTTTTATAATATTAATGTATTATAATTAATTTTTCTGACTCTGATCATTTCACTCAAGATCTCGTTATGCCTTTCCACTTTTCTCTCATTTCTTAAGGATATTAATAGTATTCTATTACATTTGTAAACCAGTGAACTGCATTGTGAGCTTCACTGGCAATGTGGAATTGAAGTTCAGAAAAAGAGTGGGGCTCTGTGTGTGTATGTATGTATGGGTGTTTGGAGAACATCTGTGTAGTTGTGATAATAAAGGGCTCCCAAGAAAATTTATTCAGTACCAGATTGAATGACTGCATTTTCTTTCCCCCTAAAAATAACGATAATAACAAACATGCAAACAACTTTTCTAGCATGGCAGTGAGGAAAAAGATAATATTTCAGGAAGGAGATTATCCCCTTTTAACATTTGGAAGAAAGATGTTACTTCAGGTCTTTTCAGAGCAAATCAACAGATATACAGGATTAAAGAGATCTAAGGTCTAAACTGAGACTATATGGTTCTCCCTTCTAGCTCTTAGACTTGGTAATTGATCATTTGGGTCTGTAACAGATCTAGCTCATTTTTAAATAGACTTGTTTACTAATACTTATAGCTATTACATTGATTTTCACCTCAGATAAACAGGATAAAAACTTCTACCCATTTCTGACAGGCTTTCTTTGGTTTGATATCAGGGGCAATTAAAAACAAATTCTCCAAGCTTGAATATGTCACGTCTTTTAATGGATTTCATACTTGTATGCATTTTGCTGATTTCAAGAGCAAGAAGTCATATTTTTGTACTTTTTAAACCTCTTAGAAAGTAGCTGATATTGTGACTGGTTTTCAATGGACCTTAATGTCTTGCTGTACTTAGACAAGATCAGTTAGTATATATATATATATATATATATATTCCATTATAGGCAAAGATAATTTCCATAGAAACCTATGAATGAAGGAAGGAAAAAAACCTTTATGAATCCCTTACTATGTATCGTCACTTTGCCAATCCCTGGTGATACAAATAGAAAAGCAAAAGAATTCCAGCTCTTAAGGAACTCAAATTCTAATGGAGATGAGGCAGAGAAAGAGAAGACATATAGGAAGTTTTAGGTCTAAATTAGATAGAATGGACCAGTGATCCTTAAGACATTTACTTATGGATTACTAGTCAATCACCAACATCAATAAAAGAAATATAAAGCAGAGAAGTGGATAGAAACCCAGACTTAAGCTTACCTGGCTAAACCTCAGCTCTGTTTTATGAAGTTGTCATATTGCCAGGGTGAGGGAAGGGCACTGCCTTTCATGGAAAGTGTACTGAGAGAAAGCCCCATGTCACAGAGGAGGATTGAAGAAAGAAGTAGTATCACCATTTTAACCAAAATGTCATGGGACAAGGGATAATCTAGGCATTAGTAAGAATTTGTAAAGGTTTGTTGGAAACAAAAAAGGGCAGATTTATGCACATTCTATGGAGTTACATAGTACAACCCCTGTTACATACATTAAATGATAGATAGAAGATCCACACAAGTAGATATAATTCACCAATTGATTGAATTATCAATCAATAAATATTATTAATTGCCTCCTGTGTCAGACACTTTCTTTAAAAAAAGAGCAAAGAGGCAATCCTACCTTCAATGAGCTTACAATCAAATAGAGAAACAATGATTAAACAATAGATACAAACAAGTTTTACATATAAAATAAATAGAATATTATAAACAGAGGGAAGGCCATGGATTTAAAAAATATTGTGAATGGCTTTTAGATTTTGTTTTAGTTGGGACTTAAGAGAAATTAGAAAAGTCAAAACATAAGAGATGAGAAAAGAGGACATTCCAGGAATGGGGGACAATCAGAAAAAATTGTCTTATGCTGAGAGATGAAGTTGTTCATGGAATAACAAGGAGTCTACTGTCATTGGATCAAAGAGTATATGGGAAGAAGCAAGGTGTACAGGAACCAAAGACTGAAAAAGAGTCATCAAAGTCCAGTGTCAAGAAATAGGTCAAGATGACTGGTGATGGCCCAAGACACAGTGAGGGACCTTGACCTTTTAGGAAAGAGTAGAAAGTTTGCTAGACTGCAGTGAAGATCCAGTTGAACTAATTGGAATACTATAAATTTGTAGTGGAGATATTCAGTTTAATTTCATTATTTGTTCAAGTATTCAATTGCATGTGAATAGGATAAAAGAACAGTGAGAGTAATCCAGAGTTATGTTTTGGCAAGATGTAATTAGTTGTAGGACATGGGAGTCAGGGATCTGAAAGTTCAAGACAATGTAGGATTGAACTGGTTCATCAGGAGGGGGTTGAAACTAGAAAGAGAGGACAATGTAATCAAAGCAGGAGTAATGGTTTGGGAAAATACAGAGGAGTGGAAGATTTGAAGATTACAGTGAAGATAAAGACAATGTTTAAGAAAAATAAGCGAGAGAGGGAATGATAAACGATTATAGTAAAATAAAGATTTCAGAGTTATTGATAATGGGAGTCATTTATAAGTGATGGCAAGATTGAGTGTTATAAACTTGGCTTTATTCACACTGTTCTGATGCTTTAAGTTAGGAACTGAAATAAAATGAAAAACATGTAGATCTAGGCTACTCATCATAAACTTGAGGGAGAAGTTTCTGAATCATGGTTTTGTACTTAGGCCACTAGTAAAATACATTAATGGTTCTAACCTTAGTCTCTTTGGCCAATTAAGTCTCAAAGACAATTTCATGGTCTTTTAAGGAAGAACTAACCAAGCCTACATGGGACAGGATTTTAGGGTATTATTCCTACCACAAAGGGCATATATAACCTGATCACTATGTTAGCCATAGTGTAGTAAAGAAGTAGGTCATAAGAATTGGACAGATATACTAAGGGAAATTGGGGCATTAGAAAGAATATCAACATGTGTGTGGAATTCTCCTACTATTATGATAGGCATTAGAGCAGAGAGAGACTGTGAGCTGGATACTGAACTAACTAAGAAAAAGAGGGGAATGGCCAATCGGATGTGGATTGGGTGATTAACTTGGAAAGAGTTAGTTTTAAAGAAGCCATCACCAGATGAAGAGAAT
This sequence comes from Antechinus flavipes, assembly GCF_016432865.1. Taxonomy (NCBI): domain Eukaryota; kingdom Metazoa; phylum Chordata; class Mammalia; order Dasyuromorphia; family Dasyuridae; genus Antechinus; species Antechinus flavipes. The sequence goes on from NC_067399.1 coordinate 427,414,206, forward strand.
AAGTAGACTGGAAATGGCATCAAGGAGCAAGAAGTATTAAAATTTCTCTAGAAGGATTAATGAGTTTTCAAATTTAGAGGTATAAAAGAAGGTTTAATCTATGCAATAAAGGATGACCAATGATTTAGTCATGATAGGGAGGGGAAGCAGCAGGCCTCAGGGAGAGTCAGATAATTGAAGGAGCAAGAAAGGAAGAAGTCTAAGGTGAAGAGAAGTTTATTAATTATAGATAGAAATTCCTGAGGGCATAGTAGAAAAGGTAGATGTATCATGTAGGACATTTTAGTCTAGAATTAATTTGAGTTAAGTGGGACTGAAAGAGCAGAGATCTGGGATCTAGGAAGGTAATTTATTCGTTGAAAGAACGCAATAGCTATCTACCAATCTACAAATATAACTATCTAGCTAATTTTTCTATCCAGTAAGATGTAAACTCCTTGAGGTTAGGCCTGTTTCATTGTAGTTTTTATGTCTCCCAAAGTCTCATGAAGTATCTTGCATCATAGGACTATAGGAAAATAGAATCATAGGCACAGAGCTCTAAAGGACTTTATAGATCATCCAGCCCAACCTCCTTATTTTACAGATGAGGAAATTGAGGTTTGGATATCTACTTCAAGTCACACAAATAATAAGTGACAGAGACAAAATTTAACTCAAGTCCTCTGAAATATACAGTGCTCTTTCCACTATATCATTCTATAAATATTTGTTGAATAGAATTGTATCTTTGAGAATCTCTCTATTTTCCTTGTCTTTGCTTCACATGGTAAGTGTCAAATGAGTTATAAAGACATTAAGTATTAAAGCAGTCAAGAAGAGAGAGAGATCACAGTGGGCAGGCTGGGTAAGCTAGGTTTCATGGAGAAAGTGTGATCTGAAATGAGCTATGAGGAATGGGTACAATTAAAGTTAGAGTATACTAGAGGAAAAATCATTGGATCTGAAGTAAGAAGACCTTAGCTTGAGTTTCTCTAACTAGCAAGGCAGTTTCTCTTACTATCAATCCCTCTGGGTATCAGTTTCCTTATCTGTAAAATGTGAGGGTATAAGGAAGAGGAGGGAATGGATGATGTCCTTCTTACAATTTTAAATCCTCTGATTACTTGATCCCTTCCAACTCTGAAAATCCATTGAACTTCCTTGATTCTCATCTTTTCCAAGGAAAGGACATCTTGAGATTCTTGTAATTACCTTTTATGAACTGCCTATCAGGGACTTACTATGGATTTCAGTGAAACAGGCAAAGGCTGGGCAGCTAGAATTCCTCCTTTTCATTCTCAGCTTTTGGAATGCCCTTAGTGGTAACACATTTCCCAGAGTTGACTGATTGAATAATGGGGATAGTAATATTACCCTTGCTTTACAGGGGTGCTCCAGTATCTTAATGAATGTTTTGCAAACCCTTTGAGATCCTAAGCCAGAAAGTGCAATATAAATGCTAATCATTATTAGCTGGATATTTCTCTTGTCACATGCTGAATGAGCTGTAAAATCCCCATACTGTGAAGGGGAAGGAGTGGCTTTCTTCCCTCAGTTGAGGACATAGCTCCATCCCCCTTCCCTCCTTTCTACTCCCCTCCTTTCCTTTCCACTTCTCTTTCCTCCCCTCCCCTCGCTGGCTGGTATTTTTCCTTCCAATAATATGGCAGGCTTTCCTCCCTAGCCTGAGCATACGGGAGCATTTCCCTGAATCATCAGGCAGCTTCATTTTGTTGCTACGGAAATTGGACCCTCTGATTGGAAATGATACAGAAAGATGTATTTTCTAATCCTCACCTTCTCTGTGATGTTTGTTCACCAACCAGCACCAACAAACAGGCATATTGACCTTGCCTGTTATGGCTTTAAATGCCCTGTTACACTCCAAGCATGGGAATGAGCTAGTCACATGGAAGGTACTTAGTCTCACATGGACTGTTCATGTGCAAAGATGGAAAAAAAAAAAAAGCTACGCTCACTTAAAAATGCAATAATCTTTGCAGGAATCTCCCTCTCCTTTACATTCACTTGAGTAACACAAGGGAAGAGGCAAGATTTAAAAATATTTTTTTTACTCTAAAGCAAAAATAAAGTCATTGTTCTAGATCTCTTATATTGGGGGTGGGGAAAGAAGGAATCAATATTTTATTCTGCTTAACAGCTGCAGTAATAACTTTGTCACAGCAGCGGGGCTGGTGCTTAATTACACAACTTGGACCTTTAATGCTTCCTGTTCTGGCTCTGGTACGTGGTGGGGATCTGAGTTCCCTGATGGGGGAGCTGCCCAGCTCTCAGTTCCAAAGCTAGTCAGGGGTGAGGTGCTTATTTGCTGTTGCTGCTCTCACTGGAGATCTGGGTGTGACAATGGAGGTTCTGGGTAGAGGAGGGGTAGAGCTATTCAAGGCAACAGTGAATTAAAGGGTTTGGGGATTTAGGGATTATATACCCACATGCCCACACACCCACACACCGCCTGGCACTACATGACCCAGCAACTAGGTTTCCTCATGTTAAGGGGGCACAACACAAGATGCACAAACTGTAGGCTCACTAAAGCCAGTGGAAGAAAGAAATGCTCTGAAATACCTTTACAAAACCTAATTCTCTTTTTGTATTAGATAAAGAGAGAACACACTAGAGGATAAGATCACTGTCCCTTGGGGATGATATGTTAATTGCACCTGTTCATAGTGTACCCTGTGAATCATATGTAGAATTGCAGGATATCAGAGCCAGAAGAAACTTAAGAACATAGAATGTGGGAATGGGATGAGACTTTTAGGACAAAATATCAGAGTTAGATACACCTTTAGAACAAAGAATCTCACAGCTGAAAGGGTCATTCAAACATCACGGTCACATTTGGTTCATTGAATTATAAAATCTAGAAGTAGAAGGGAGTTTAAGGGCTCTTGCTCCTTCCATTTACAAATAAGGAAACAGAATTAGAAAGGCAACCTTATTTGTATTCATATAAGTAGTAAGGGACAGCAGCCTTTCCTTTCCTTAGATAGTATATACTCTGTGCCTTGGACACAGTAGTTGCTTAATAAATACCTATTGATTTATTGATCATGGAACCTAAAATACTAAATGTCAGAGTTCTTTCTCAAAGCTCATTTCACTTAATATCTTCATTTTACAGAAAAGGAAACTAAGAATAGGGAAGTGACTTTTCTAAAATCAAAAAGGCCATTATAGACAGAGCCAGGACTAGATCCATATTCTTTTTACTACTCCGCATTGAATCTTTATGACTTTTAATCAAATTTCTCAATTTTCATAAACGGGACAAATTAATAAAATCTCATGGGCATAATATTGTTTGTAAACCATGGGATTTTAAAAGGGCATGCAGAAAGCTGACCTTCTGATTTTTAGCCAACTGCATGTATGTGAAGCAATACTGAGGGGACTTGGTCCTTTGAGGATAATAGACCTGTGACAACTTTCATTCATGTTGAAATTGTGTGATAAACCAAAGATGGTTCCTTTGGTCTTACTCCCCACTCTCAGAAATTGGAAAGGTGATGGAATGTTATTTTAAATTAATTAAATTTTTAAAAATTAATTAAATTAAATTTAAAAAACTCTCTGTCTCTCTGTCTCTGTCCCTGTCTTTATCTCTTTGTCTTTCTGTCTCTGTCTTCATCTACCTACTTGTCTGTTTGTCTTGGTATGTCTGTATGCCTGTCTGTCTCTCTCTCCCCCTCTGACTCTCCAGGTGATTAGTAGCTTCTATGAAACCAGCTTCCTCAACAATGAACCACATATTCAATTGTTTGAGCCTGGCCTCTGACTGCCTTTTTGGATATCTATGTTTTTCCTTTCCCAAGTACCTGACCAAACATTATTCTCAAAATGGATTTACCCTAAATTGTGGTATATGAATGTTATGGAATATTATTGTTCTGTAAGAAATGACCAGCAGGATGAATACAGAGAGGCTTGGAGAGACTTACATGAACTGATGCTAAGTGAAATGAGCAGAACTAGGAGATCATTATACACTTCGACAACGATATTGTATGAGGACATATTTTGATGGAAGTGGATTTCTTTGACAAAGAGACCTAACTGAGTTTCAATTGATAAATGACGGACAAAAGCAGCTACAACCAAAGAAAGAACACTGGGAAACGAATGTGAACTATCTGCATTTTTGTTTTTCTTCCCGGGTTATTTATACCTTCTGAATCCAATTCTCCCTATGCAACAAGAGAACTGTTCGGTTCTGCAAACATATATTGTATCTAGGATATACTGCAACATATCCAACATATAAAGGACTGCTTGCCATCTAGGGGAGGGAGTGGAGGGAGGAAGGGGAAAAAAATTGGAACAGAAACGAGTGCAAAGGATAATGTTGTAAAAAAAAAAAAATTACCCTGGCATGGATTCTGTCAATATAAAGTAATTATTAAATAAAAATTTTTTAAAAATGGATTTATCCTGTCTTGGAGATGACCTTGCAGGTTTGAAAGATCAGGATGTCCTACAAGTGGAGCTGATTAGCAGCAAAATATATTTTCTTTCATAGTAGTTACCATTAACAGGAGAAAAAAGTCCTATGTCAGACTTTCGAGAAGACATGGAATTTCTTTGGAATTTGAGAGAGACTATGTAGAACTGTAGATCCAAGCTGAACTCTAAAATAACCATGTTTTCACTCAAGCCTGGATGGTTTTCCTGAAGAACATTGCTGTGACCTGTACTGTGAATATGTGAGGGCATTCTATTACTGATTGGCTAAGAGAATGCTGAGTGCAAAGCCATGTACTTACCTCAGGGGACTTAGTTCTCTCTCCACCAACTGGCTGGAGCTCTTTTCTGCACGTGTATTTTGAGCTAAGTCCCTTGTTCATCTATGTAGTTTCACACTCAGCATTCTTTTAGACAATCAGGAGTCACATCCCTTTATACATACCATGCAGGTCACAGGACATACCACAGGGTTGTCCCTCAGGAAAACTAGCCTGACTTTAGTGGAAGTAGAGTTACAATAAAATGCCTAATCTGCAATGCAGCAAACTGTCTCATGCTTAGATGTTTTTATTTTGTATTAACTTCTCTGAGAGTATAACAATAGTTTGTACTTCTTATTTGTTTCTGTCAAATGTGCTCCTATGGGTATTCTGCATTTATTGTTTATTTTGTGTGTAGGAAATAAATATTCATCCTATATTTGATACAGTATAATTTTCCCCCTCTTTTGAGGGAAATACTAGAGGTAAGCCAAAATTTAAGCTTTTAATATTTTTTCTTGGATGCAGAGGTGGGTGACATAGAAGCTAGAAAAGGGAACCTACCTCCCCTCCTTAGAAATCAGTCTTCCCTCCTCTCCAAACCAAACCTGAATCAGACCAAAGCAGAGAAATCCCTTAGTGAAGAAGGGATCCCTGGCTTTGGGCCTAACAGAATTTCTTTGTTAGACTTGCATAGATATACATCAATTGGAAAGAGAGTTGCTTTGGGAGTCAGAGAATGGTGTTCAAATCCTTATTCTATCATTTATTATCCTACCTATGGGATCTGGGAAAGTCATTTGCTCTCTGTAATTTGTACAGTGAAGGATTCATAACAGAGCACACCAAAGGGCTTTTCTAAATCCTATTGTTGATTATTTTTATTGTTGTTCAGTTATGTCCAACTCTTTGTGGCCTCACTTTTGGAATTTTCTTGGCAAAGATATGGGATTGGTTTGCCATTTTCTTCTCCTGATTATTTTACAGATGACAAACTGAGACAAACAGGTTAAGTGGCTTGCCTAGGATAATACAGTTAGCAAGTGTCTGAGGTCAAATTTGAACTCAGAGGCTCCAGGCCCAATATTCTATCCACTATGTCACTCACTGGATATGGTTGAATAGTTGATTTAAAATCTCTGGATTGTTAATGTTATTGGACTTTCTTGGATGTTCTATTTGGTTAATAATGCTGAATAAATTGAAATGCACACTAACATTGTATTTTTGTGAAAAAAATGAAAAGAACATTTAGTAGCATTTGGCTACCGAACTCTATCTTTTCCCCTTCTCTGGAATGAGATGAATATAATATCACAGAAACTAAAAAGTATTTTTAAAAATTAAAACAAATAAACAAATTAAAAAATACAACGTTAGTGTTCATTTGAATCTGGACTTCGGAGTTCTAGTCAAAAATCTCCCTTTAACATTCTTCATGACCTTGAACAGAATAGATGCCTGAGCCATTCATCCCAATTAAGAATTGATTAAATTTTTCTTTAGGCTCAGAGGGAGAGTGAAATACTTGGGGTGATATCAAGGTTAGCAAAGATATAGTCTTTATTCACCTTCGTGGGAGTTTATGGTCTAGTGGGATGATAAGACCCCATCATAGATATCTATAATATACAGAATTTAAAGAATATACATTTAAATAGAAAGGGAACTGGGAAATCATCTAATCCAATCCTCTAATCCTACAGATTTTATAAACTGAAGCCATAGCAAGTTAAGTGACTAGGTACAGGCCATATAGGCAAGAAGTAGCAGAGCAGAATATACACAGGTTCTCTGAATCCAAATTTAGGATTCCTGCATAAATTCACCAGGGAGGTGAAAAATACAGTGTTATGTGAAACTTACAGAGGAAGGCTATTGCCAAATGGGGAGGAAAGGAAGACATCAAGGAAGACTTTTTAAAAGAAATAATGTCTAAGTTAGACTTTAAATAATAACAAAAAAGAGGTAGGAGAAGACAGATTTGAAGCATGGAGGATAATAAAAGTAAGATCATGGGACATATTTGAGGCTCAGTGAGTGGTCTTGAAACTCTTAGAAGAAAGCAGGAGCCAAAAATGAATTTTGACCTTTTCCTTGGGAATGCTAGTCCTCACATCATCTCACATATCAGATAACCTCCTTAAGGACCATGTTCTCAAAGTTGCTTCATGAGAATGTTAATCACACATGAATGGATGTCAGGGTGATATAATTACAATGAAATGTTTGTCCTTATCCTGGGAAAGAAACACCTGTAATCTGTTTCCAACAGTAGATTGTTTTCTTTAGGTTTAAAAAAAATGCTATCTCACCCCATGAACTTTCACCAAGCTATGGGTACAATCCTTGGCACTCTGATAAATTTCTTTGTATATTGTGCCAGACGCCTTCTTGTGGGCTGAATGAACCAACTTTGGTTCTTATTAGCTGAACTACCATGAATTATACAAATTTCCAAAATAGCTTACCATTTATGAATTGTGTAACTATACAAACCATTCAATCATTGAGCTTTTTCAGTTTGTAGGGCCAGTTCTAGAAGTTTTCAAGCCCCTGGGCACACGAAAAGCTGCTTTTTGGAAGAAAGCTCAGACTAGTTTTTCACCCTAACAGATAGAACAATAAGTGATGGTTCAAAATGGTAGAACATTTGGTTTCTGTTCCATGTAGAATGTAAGCTCCTTGAGGACAGGTATTATTTTATCTCTGTTTGTCAGTGCCTGATATGTAGTAGGCTGTTAGTAAATGTGTGTTGGTTGAATTCTTGTTTGACTATAAGAAAAACTTAATCACAATCACAGCTTTCCTAAATTAGTATAAGATTATTTAAGGAAATTAGGGGAGCTCTTCAAGGAGAATTTGGAGGAGGATGCTAAGGATGTTATGTTGTAAAGGGCATTAAGACTCTGGTATGAGTGGGACAAGATGATCTCTTTGAATTCTGAGATTGTAGGGTTCCATGAATCACTGGGTGGGTGTCCACTCTACGACAATTCTCTCTCCCCCTAAAGTTTTTTAAGCAAATGAAATGAGTGGCATGGTAGATAAAAGCCTGTGGGAGATTTTGATTACAGCAAGATTGCCTGCTTTACTCTGGTCAGATAGAAGGAGACATGGAAAGCAATGTGTTAAAGGTTAACAACAATAGTTTTTTTTTTTTTTCTGATAGTTTCATATTTTGTTGTACTCAGTTTGGCTTTCTGTCCTCTACCATCTCTTCCTATACCATCTCTTCCTCTTTCCCTTCCTTCTTTTAGCCAGCTTATTTCCCTATACATGAGCTGAAAATTTGCTGTCTCAATAACTGCTGCTAAATGCAAAGAATATGACTCAATCTTCACCGAAAACAAGGAGGTAAAAAGTCACAGAGGCGAAAACAATGAAGAGAAAACAGAGACTCTTTGAACTTTAATCATATGAGAGTAGCAGTATATTGCTAAAGTAGTGCTAAACTTGGGGTCTGAAGACAGGAGGTTCAAAATCCAGCTCTGACACTCTTTATGTGACCAGTGACAAATCACTTAAATACCTTGATCTGTTAGGATCCTCGTCAGTAAAAGAAGGGTAATGATATTTACACTATGTACATCACAGGGTTAATATAAACAAAACACTAGATAGTCACTCAATCAACAAGCATTTGTTAGGCAGTTCCTTTGTGCCAGACACTGTGCTAGCTCCTGGGGTTACAAAGACAAAAACAGTCAGTCTTTGCCTTCAAGATATAAAATAGGACTTGTTGCTGATGTTAGGTTTTTTTGTTTGTTATTTTCATTTTCAAATATTCTACCACAGTTATGTTCACCTCCCCTCCTCCATTTTCCACCCCAAACTTCTCTAGATCATAATTCCCAAGTATTTTATTTCCTTCCTATTATTCCAGCCTAAAATATCCTACATTTTTGAACATCTGTCTCCTACATTCCCAGATTGAAATGACATACACAGAAAACAAATCCTTTAAAAGGGCTCAGCCATATGAATATATGGATCCTAAACCAAGACTCAAGAGAGCTTGATGTATGTACTGAGTTGGATACTCTTTTGCTATATGAGACCTTGAAAAAGCCATTTTACTTCATGTGTTTTAATATCCCCTATATAACGGAAAGGTAGTATAAAAGAGAACAAGAGTTTAAGTACCTTATTGTATGGTAGACACTATATTAAGTGCTTTATGAATAGTATCTCATTTGATACTCACAACAATCTTGAAAAGTAATCCCATTTTACAACTGGGGACTTTGACATAGAGAGAGGTCAAATGACTTGCTCAGGGTGACAAAGCTAGTAAATATCTAAGTTAATTCAGGTTTTTCTGAATCTAGACTTAGTGAACATTCTCTACATCACACCACCTAGCTGCCTAATAGAGCCACATGAACTTTAAGCTCCCTTTAGATCTGTCATCCTATGTATCAGTGTCCTTCCCAGTCATAATATTTTATCTGAAGGGTCCTTAGATCTCTTATCCTACGTTCTTTGTTTTAAGGTCTCTCTCGGGTGCTCCATTTAATGATTCTATGATTCTTACAACCAGCAGGTGTTAGAAAAGATCTAAGGCCCTCATAGTCATTCAATATCTGCAGTACAATTTCAGGCTGCCTGGCAACCACCTTTCTCCATCATTCTGCATCACTTCCCCCCTACAAAAACACATACACATGTACCTGAACTAGGGAATATAAGGAGAGAAGACATAGAGGGGAGATATTGTAAATGTTGTTCACTTCTTTCTGACTCTTTGTGATGCCATTTGGGGTCTTCTTGGCAAAGATACTGCAATGGTTTGCTATTTCTTTCTCCAGCTCATTTTAGAGATAAGGAAACTGAGGCAAACGGGGTGAAATGATTTGCCTAGTGTCAAAACAGCCATTTGAGACCAGATTTGAATTCAGAAAGATGAGTTTTCCTAACTCTAAGTCTGGCACTTTATCCACTGAATCACCTCGCTGCTCTAGAATCAAAAAAGTTTGATGACTAATTGAATCAATGGATTAAGGAATAGAGGAGTGGAAGATTATGTTGAGATTTTAATCCCGGATGACTGAGAGGATGATATTATGATGAATAGAAATTGGGAAGTAGGGAGAAGAGATAGATTTCAGAGGAAGATGATGAGTCCTTTTTGGACACATTAGGAGTGGAATATCAGAAGGATACCAATGTATAGAACATAGAAAACATTAGGCTGGAAGAAAATTTCCAAACTGTAAGTTTTTATTTCTCTAGTCTTTTGTATTTCCACCCCAAACTTCTTTAAATCATAATTCCCAAGTATTTTATTTCTTGGCTAAAATATCCTACATTTGTATTTCTCTAGTCTTGTGTCACCTGTTTCTTCACTGTCTTCTTCACTGCTGAACAGTAGTTCAGTAAAGCATATTGATCAGTTATTTCAGTACCTTGGCATGTAATACATTTGGGTTCCATGACTTGAGATTAAAGGAGATAAGAGCTTTCTTATTACCTCTTTACTTATTCTGGGTGATTCTTCACAGTAGTCATTTTTTGTTTTGGTCTTTCTAGCCACAGGATCATGAATTTAGCTCTAGAAGAGACCTTAGAGGCCATTTAATTTAATTTGTTTATTTTATAGATAAGGAAATAGTGACTCACTGAGTTGAAGTAGCTCACCTACATAAAGGTAGTTAGAATCAAGCCCTTAATATAGAAAATCAGAACAAAATAAAGTTGGATATATATCTTATCTGTTATCACCATCCTATCATCTCTCGTCTTGATTCTCCTATCACTCTTACCACATTCTGAGAATTAGCACTCTTGTTCCTATTTTTACAGATATACCCAAGGATACAGATTCATACTCTGCTACTTCCTTTTTTTTCCTATAGGTTGTAATTTTTTTAATTGAAGCTAATAGATGAGTTTTCCTGTGCATCCATATCATACAATTTCTTTTTTTTTCTTGATTATAACAATTACTTCTGTTTGTGTCTTCAGAATTTCTCCCTGTAGAACATTAATCTACTAGTCTGCAAGATCCTACCTATCCTTTCTCTGACATCTTAAATATGCTCTCCAAAACCTAAGATGCATTTCAGATGTTATCTGACATTTCTGTTTTTCCATCATTAATATTAAGGATAGAGTGGTCAGTTCCTTCCAAAATTCTCTTCAACACCCCTTTTCCCCCATAAACCCTACTTCTATAGCTAGTAATATTTTTTTTCTTGTTGATGAAAATCAACACTTAATTAAACACTTGAAGGATGAAATCTTCATTAAATAAAGTCAAGATCAATTAGCAGCTTTTGGAAGAGAGCTCCAAGAGATGCTTATCTAATTGAAGTGTGCCTCTACCTTGGGCTTGTGATCTGTTTTCTGATTTTTTTCATCTATTTTTCTTTTCTGTCCAAGTAGTCTGTAGTATGCTCACAAAATAATTTTGGCTTCCTAGATTCTTTGGCTTCTTTCAAATTTTAGCTAAAGTTCTACCTTCTACAAAAAATATTTTCCTGTTTTTTCTTGTCAGTAGTCCCTACTCTCTGAGACTACCTCACAACTCCTGAAATTTATCCACTACATATCCTTTGTGTGTATTGTTTGTGTGTTTGTAAACACACACGTATATGTGGGGCTACGCATATAAAAACATACACAGATACATTTTGGATATATCTATATATTATATACTTATATGTAAAAATAATTCATATATATGTGTAGTTCATTCACTAATTAGGATACTTGTCAACAACTGGATACATATCTATACATATATACATGTAAAGAGAGAGTTTGTATGTATATATACATAAATGCATGTATGTATATATGTATGGTGTGTGTGTATGTACACTAAGGTCTTTGTAGGTCTGACCAAGGCCTTTGATACTGTTGGTTGCAAGGGCTTATGGAAAAGTTTGTCAAAATTTGGTCATTTAGAGAAATTAATCAATATCGAACATCAATTTCATAATAGCATGCTTAACCAGATTCTGGATAATAGATGATGCTTTTATGTTTTCCCAGTCACCAATGGAGAGAAACAAGACTGTATGCTTGTTCCCATGCATTCGTTCATGTATAATGTTTTCTGCCATATTGTCAAATCCCTTCAATAAGGATGAACATAGCATCAAAGTCAGCTTATTGTACTTATGGTAAATTCTTCAACTTAATAAGTTTACAAGCCAAGACTAAAGTGGAGGGAGTGCTGTTGCATGTTTCTTGTTTGCAGATCATTGTGAACTCAATGTAGACTCTGAAGCTGAAATGCATCAAAAGATGAATTGATTCTTTGCTTCTAATACTCATTTTGACTTAACATTTAAGATCAGAAAAACATGGGTGCTCCATTAGCCAGCACTACACCATCTACATGGAACCATTGGTTACAACAAATGGAGAGGTTTTGAATACTGTGGATAAGTTCACTTACTTTTGCATTCACTTTCCAGGGATGTCCACATTGATAAAGAGGTTAACACACACATTAACAGAGATGGCTCAGTGTTTGGGAAGTTCTAGAGGAAATTGTGGGAGATGAGAGGTATTATGGAGGTGAGAGAAGAGAGGTATACCTATGAAACTGAAGGTCTACAGAGCCATTTTGCTGACCTCATTGCTGTATTCCTGTGAAACTTGGACAGTATACCAGCACCATGCCAGGAAACTGAATCATTTCCATTTGAATTGTCTTAAGAAGATTCTGAAGATCACCTGACAGGATAAGATATCAGACAATGAGGTCCTTTCTCAACTAAACTGCCAAGCATTCAAATTCTACTGCAGAGTGCAACTCCAATGAGCTGGCCACATTGTTCAAATGCCAAATGTATGCTTGCCAAAAATACTTTTTTGTGCAAAACTCACACAAGGAAAGCACTCACATGGTAGTCAGGAGAAGTGATACAAGGACACTCTCAAGGTCTCTCAAGTACTTTGGAATTTATTGTGTGACATGGGAGACACTAGCACAGGACTGCCCGTCATGGCTTGCCCTCATTAGAGAAGGTGTTGTCCACTTTGAGAAAAGCAGAATTGAAGCAATTCAAAAGAAACATGAGATAAGCAAATTTAGAGAATCCACCCCAAATGTTCACATGGACTATTTGTGCTCACCAGAGATCCTATTGGTCTCATCAGCCATAGTCAGACACCCTGACTCTTAATGTAATGATGTGATTTGGATTTCCACAACAACCAACCAACATGTGTGTTCGTATACACATACAATTCATACACCCATATGTACATATAGATAGATATGTATATATACATATGTTGTATGTAAATGTCTATGCATATTTATATAAATACTGTTACAAACACATATATACACACACATTTGTTTGCATGTTGTTTCCCCCATCATTAAGGAGCCTTTCTTTGTATCCCCAGTACTTGGCAGAATACCTGCCACATAACAGATGCTTAATAAATGCTAATTAACTATTTCTGTTTTTCTCCTTATTGATCTTTATGTAAATACCGTCCACTATACTCTCCCTTGGCTTACTTCCCTACCCCAATCCCCAATCTATTTCTGGATTTCTTCATATATAAATATATTTTTCAGTATTATAAAGCTACCTAAATGATCCATCTTATATTTTCTACCTCCCATCCAACCAAATCTTAGTAATAACCATGAGCTCAAATTTATCTCCTTGTGATAGGTTTGTTGGTTCACGTTATGTGTCCCCAGAGGTTGTTGTGAGGAAAATTCTTTGCTTATCTTACGCTGGTATATATGTGAGCTGCCATTTATTACTAGCTATAGAAGTAGGGTTAAGAATAATAACAATTATATTGTGTAAGTTAGTTAGGATGCAAAACTACCTATGGACTTTACCCTTTCAGAGATTTTTCTGGGCTGGCCCCAGTCCGTGTTTGTGTTTAATAAGCATCCCCCAAGCTTGCCCTCCTTAGAGAACATCATTCACTTGCTAAGCAGTTTTGGCTCAGATCCTCTCAACTTTTCAGCTTGGATTTTGTAACAGGCCAAATTCCAAGCCAAAGCGGGATAAACAAGATTGCATGGCTAATGATTTGTGAGCCTGCCCGGAATGCAATTTACTGCAGAATTTCAGCTGAGGAGACTTTGTAACCCAGTAATAGAGCTCTATGCAGTAGTTCCAACAGGACAGATTTCCCAGGCCCTGCAGGGTGGCTATCTGCTAGCTTTTTTTTTTTTTAAATCCTGTTCATTCAGGAACTGGGGCCCTTGCCAATAACTGGGAATTTTTGCTTTAACCTGCCTTTTTCGTCCATTCCTAAATTTAATTAAGGGACAATGTCTTCACCGTGGATGTGAAGTGTTGAGGCAATAATTGAGAAAATTCAGGTGCAAATATCATTTGGAACTCAATAAGCTTTGAAATTGACCACCTGCTCTGCTATGGCCATGAGCATGAGGTTGTAGTGTAGTTAGTATCTTATTGCCACTAAGAGTAAACTTCTCCCCCTCCACTCCTATGCAGATGTAATTTCTGTAACCATTCCTTGCCATATTCCCCTTCTTTCTCTTCCCATTCTCAGTTACCACCATCATTAACAACCTATCTGGAATATTTTAATAACTGTCTAGTGGGTCTTTGTAGGCAGGCAAATGACATCATAGTGCACAGAGCACCAGGCCTGGAATCAGGAAGATTCATCTTCATGAGTTCAAATCTGACCTCAGACACTTATTGGCTGTGAGACTCTGGGTAAGTCACTTAACCCAGATTGACTTTCTTTCCTTATCTATAAAATAGATTGAAGAGGACATAGCAAACCATTCCAGTATCTTTGCCAAGAAAATCCCAAATGGGGTCAAGAAGAGTAAGACACAACTGAAATATCTAAACAACAACAATAATAGGTCTTTCAATTTTCATTCTCTCATAAACTCCAAATCATCTTCAGACAATGTCAAGAAAATCTTTATCACCCATAGAACTGATTAATTATGATTCTGCTCAAAAATCTTTAGGGACCTCCTGTTGCATACTCAGTAAAGCTCAAGTCCTTTTATTATGGCATTCAAGACCCTTCTTTATAACTCATCAAAACTAGTTTTCTCTCATAAATTCTTGCCTTTGCAGAAGATTGAGAACATGCTGAAGTTACCTAAGTCTATACCATTTTAATTCTGATCATAATCTATTAATTTCTATTCATCTTTTGAAGCCCTACTGAAATTGATATCTCATCCAGGATGACTTCTTTTATTTGGCAATAATTTTTCTTTTAGAACTTAGTGCTTTGTTATACCTTTCTAACATGCTAATTATGTAATGTTGTATATTATAGGAGACAAAGGGACATAAGGGAAATTGCACTGGGTTTAGAATCAAAGACTCTGAGTTTAAATCCTGACTCTGCTGTGTGACATTGTGTTACCTTACTTACTCTGGGCCTCACAAGAAATCCATAAAACAAAGCGGAGTCATTAAGATCCTTCCCAGCTCTAAATCAGTGATTCTCTCTTTCTCTCCTCACCTTTGGAACACATTCAGTTGGCATTTATGGCATGTGAATAGAAGTTAAAGGTAGATTTGTTTTGGAGTGTGCATGATGGAGAGTCTCTTAGCCCACTTGAAATTTTGTGCAATATTTTCTTCCTAGTTTCTATCCAACCCATTGAGGATTGGAGAGCCTTTTTACAGTCATAAGTAACTAGAATTGTGGAATGCCAAAGAATCTTCCAGTTGATAGATAGGTCAAAAGAACATCAAAGAAGATGGATCAGACCTGAGTATATAAACAAAAAGCAAAAATAAAGCAGAGGATCTTCCATTCTCTTGCTTGACAACTTTACAATAGCAAAAACTCTTATGAATCCCTCAGCAAGGGGCTCAACCATAGGTCCATGAAGCCATGGTGTTCCTGTTGCTTTTGCGTTTATTATTTCCTAATATGGGCTGAATGGCCTTGTGAGCTTCTAAAAGTTAAACACAGTTGGTAGCAGAGACCACTGGAGATACTGAAGCAGCAGGACCTGAGTTTGGTGAGGAGCCAACACAGCAACTAAATAACCTGCTTGACCTAGACCACCTAAGCAAGAGTGGGCATAAATTCATCACCATTACTACAACCCAAAGTGAACTCAGTGAGCATTCTTCAAAGAGAACAAATTAGGATAAGTAGGCTAAAAGGAATCTCCTGTCCTATGTGTTCCTTACATGTGTGTCTTACTGCCTTTGTGATTAATATTTTGTTTTTTAATAGTATTTTTTAATTATATGTCAAGATAATTTTAGCATTCATTTTTACAAAATTTTGAATTCCAATATTTTCTCTTTCCTCCCCAAAATGATAGACAATTTGATATATATATATATATATATATATATATATATATATATATATTATATAAAATCTATTTCCATATTAGTCACAGCTGTGAAAGAAGAGATTAAAAAAAAACATGAAAAAATAAAATTAAGAAAAGGATGCTTTCATCTGTATTCAAAGTTCATCAGTTCTTTATCTGGATATGTGTAGCATTTTCCATGGATTGTATTTTTCTTATTTCATTGTGTTACTGAGAAAAGCTAAGTCATTCATAGTTGATCATACAATGTTGCTGATAACTGGAAACAGTGTTTTCTTGGTTCTGCTCCTTTCACTTTGTATCAATTTATGCAAGTAGTTCCAGGTTTTTCTGAAATCTGCCAGTCATCAATTCTTATTGAACAATAGTATTCCATTACATTCATGTGAATTAACTTGTTTAGCCATTCCCCAATGAGCATCCCCTCAATTTTCTTTGTTTTGTTACCACAAAAAGGGTTGCTATAATCTCATACATGCAAGTCCCTTTTCCTTTTTTATGATCTCTTTGGGATACAGATTTAGCAGTGATTTTGCTAGATCAGTTTAGTTTCCCTTTGGGCATAGTTCCAAATTGCTCTCCAGAATGGTTGGATCTGTTTCTTTGTGTTTAATTTTGAGCCCACTCTTTCCAGGGACCAAATATATGGAAAAGAAAGTATGCTCTGGTTTATGGGTGCTTTTATAACCTCTGTTCTTTCTATATTTTTTTCAGTAAACAAAACTTTATCAAATCTAACTGATTTCAACTAGTTCATTAATATGGAAGGAGAGAGTTATACCTAGATTCCAAAATGTGAGAGGAGTTAACCAGTCTTTGGGGACTTGTTCACTAATGCAAGTAGGAATTGAGGACATGGCCCTAAAGAAAATATCACACTATAATCTGTATTTGTGTCTTATATCACTACTAAACTGAATTCTGTGAGAGTGAGGACAATAGAAAGTAATTATTTTTTGAATGAATAAATGAATATTGAGAGCAGTGACTTTTTCATCTTCAGGGTAAGGGGAGAGTGATTGAGAAATCTCTATTTTTAAAAAAAATTGTTTAAGTTTTTTTTAAAGCTAGGTTGATCTCAAAGAGTCCTTCCAGGTCTAAATCCTTTTGAGCTCCTATGCTCTCCACACTTTCACATACCACAGCCCAGGAAAAGTATCCCTAATACATTTTTATTCCCTGTTTTACAGATTTAAAGCAAGACATTTGAAAATCTCAGTGTAAAAGAAAAGGTGTATGATATGAGGGAGTATGATGTGACATGGCATGGCCTAGTCAAGGACTCAAGAAATCTGTATTCAAGTCCTAATTGTGTCATTAATTCACTTGTGATGATCTTGATCTTGAACAAGACATTTCCTTTCTTTGGCCCTCAATAACCTCATTTGTAAAATGGGAAGAATAATAACTATGACATAAACAAGAACTTTAAAATGTCCTAATCTCTTTCTCTGGCTGCTTTTACCACAGTGAGCTAACAGCTGAATTCACAAAACTTCCTGGTACAGAGGCAGTTTTTCTCCCTTCTAAAGAAGGAAGCCAAAACTTTGGGGAAAATTATTGCCTTATCAGAGAACAGAAAAAAAAAAAAAAAAAAAAAAAACTTTAATCCTTTTTTTACCTACTGTTATTGAGTTTCTCTGTTGTCATTCCAACTGTGATTACTGTGGGAGAATCCTGCTGATATAAGACAGAAAGAGATGGCAAACAATCCCTAAATCTTGAGTCAGGGAATCTGGGTTCAAATCTTGGCTTTGCTATTTATTGCCCATAAGCAAATCACTTTACCTCTTTCAGCATCGGTTTCCTCCTTTGTAAAATGAGGAAATTAGATTAGTTGACCTCATAGATTCTTCCAGATCTAATTTCTGTGATTCTATGTGTTTTTTTTCAATTATTCTAAGACATTCCTCAAATGTTTCTGTTTTAGGAAAACTCAAAGTATTGAGCAAAAGCATGGCATATTTTTTCTTCCTTCCTTTCAAATCTATGTGCTCATTATAGGAATGAAAGGAAACAAGCATTTGTTATGTTCTAAGAGCTATGGTAAGTGATTTATAAATATTATCTCATTTGATCCTCACAAAAAAAAAAAAAAACCTGTTAAGTAGGTACTATTATTATTCTTATTTTATAATTGAGGAAACTGAGAAAGGGGTTAAGTGATTTGCCCAGGATCATGTAGCTAGTAAGAATCTATATAAAATATGTTTTGCAAATTTTAAAGCACCATATTAAAGTTATCACTGTCACAGTTATTTCATTTTCACCTTTTTTGATGCAGTTCAGATAAAAATGATCCTTGGACAAGTCATTAACTTGGTATCTTTACATTCATTGGTCTATAAACTACTGTGCAGGTAAATAAAATAACTTTTCTTTGTTGTTGAATAAAAAGGACTAGGATATAAATTTACTCTGTGTAGACTCTTTGGAAACATCATCAGTACAACTCCAGAAGGAGCCAAGACTAGAGGCAATGTAGATTTGCTGTTTTCATATGATTTTGGTTTCTTCAGCCAAATATATGTAGTTTGGAAATAATGAGTATTAGGGATAGGGACACATTATAAAAACATTTTTCTCAGGGTTTTTTGTGAGTAAATTTTATGTCTGGGTGATTTTGGCAACAATTTGGTATATGATAATATTGTGCTTTCATTAAACTTATTGGTTGAGTTCTCTAGTATATTTTGACATTTGTACGTATAATAAGGAGATTTGTCATCTATTAATTCATAAAACACATATGATTTTAGCCATTTGGTAATGAGTTGCTAGGTGTTTGAAGGATGATAAATTTTTATAACCTGTAGTGATGTGCTGCTCTGTCTCCACCTTTCCCTTGCATTATCTGCTACGATCACCTAACCTGAGATCCTTACTGTTAACTCTTCCATCATTTCCTGTAGCAATCTCCTGGACCTAGATTTCCATCATAACCCTTCCTTTTCCACATATAACTTTACATGATACAGACATTTGGTCCATGTTTCTTTGTTAACACATTATTGGCTGAGATCATGCAGATGTTGCATGTAGAAGATCTTTTGATTCCACTATCTTAGTCATTTCCTAAGCAATACCCAATAGTTAGCCACTTTAATCTACATTATCATCATTCTTTTAATTATTTTATTTTTGCTGTTTTTATCTTGTTCTTTTCATCATTTTAGTGGGGTTCAGATATAAACAGTTTAAGAATGAGTCATTATTATTTTTTCATATTTAATGTTCTGGTATCTGAACCATAATGTTATGGTCGTAACACATAATGACCTGGTGTTATGTCACAGGTGGATAAGGAAAAAAAAAAGATTACCTTTGTAACTGAATAAGAGAATTGAAATATACACTCATCACCTATAGATTCATCATTCCAACCCAGTTAAGGTTGTGATCACAGGAATACATGTATCCTGTCAATACTCCACATAAATAATAACTGAATTTCTTCTCCTAGGTCTTTATACTTTGAAAGTTTCTATTCCATGTAATTAATAAAGTATGAATACTTAATATGATAAATCCCTTTAAAATGTAACTTAAATTTTTGTGTACCATTTTACATTTGAACTTTTTTCCCTTTCCAACTCCCATTTTTTTAATCTTTAAAAAAAAAACAGTTATATATTATATCAAGAAGTCTAGATGATAGACACTTTGAGTCCAGGTTTGCCACTTATGTAGTCACCTAAATCCAAACAAATGCATAACAGAAAGAAATGTAACATGATATATTAATTTTAAAAAAATCTCATGTTAAAATACTGATTTAACTGTTCAAATGCCAGTAGACTAATCACCTTAAATACTTACTGTGTTACTTTGGCTAAGTCACCCTCCCTATCTCTCTGAAAAATGAGGTTGGTATCTCGTAATTTTTAAGGCCCCATCTGACCTAATAATCATAGATGGTGAGTATACAAGGAACAAGATAGATCACTCAGACATTGGCATGGGGGAAAAAAATCCCAAACTAGAAAGTAAATATTTCAGTGTAAAAGAAAGCAAGCTGAATTTTAATTCAAGGGACTTGTGTTTGAATCCTGACTCTTATGTATTACTAAAGTGACCTTCCATCCACTAGTGCCTCAGTTTCCTCCTTTGTATAATGAATGGATCAGACTAGATGATCTATAAAATTCCTTCCCATGACTCTCCTGGCCATGCTAAGAATCTGAAGTACTTGGGTTTTAATAATAATAACATTAATGACAATAATAGTATTTATATAGCACCTATGTGTCCAAAACGATGCTAAATGCCATATTAAGTAATCTCATCTGAAACCCAGAACAATGGTAGAAGATGGGTGCTATTATCATTCCCATTTTGCATTTGAGGAAACCAAAGCAGACAGAGATAAATTGACTTACTCAGGGTCAGGCAACAAGTAACTATCTCAGACTGGATTTGAACTCAGGTCTTCCTGACTCCAGATCCAGTGCTCTATCCATTGCATTCCATGATGGCGGAATAGCTGAGCTTTGATTTTTTTTTTTTTTATACTACAAAATATCCTTTGCAAAGCAGGCACTGGCTGACACTGGCAAAGTGCTCTCAGTTCTTACAATGCCCTGTGTTAGATGTCCTCTAAATGCCTCTGCCTGATTCCCAGAGACACTATTGAATCAAATTCTCTGTTAGCCCAGCCTAGCAGAACGATTGTTCCAGCAGTGAATGTGCCAATAAAAATGCAAACCCCACCCCCGCAAAGGCTGAATAAATTGTGATAGAGCCACATACTGTAATGTGGTGAAGAATGATAAGCTTAAGACCACAGCCAGAAGCAGCCGGGTGGAAGGCAAAGAGCACTGGACCTGAAGTCGGTAGCTGTGCTTGAATCTTAGCTATAGATTTACTGTCTCTATGACATTGCATGTGACACTTAGTGTGTGTATCTCGATTTTCTTGTATGTAAAGGAAAATGAGGGAAGGACCAAATAGTTATTATTAGTAGTAGTACCTACTATGTGCCAGGCACCAGGCTCAGCACTTTACAATTATTATCTCATTTCATCCTCACAATTCTGTGAGTTAAGCACTATTATCACTCCCATTTTTACAGTTGAGAAAATTGAGGTAGTTGTTAAGTAACTTGCTCAAGGTCAAAAGCTAGTAAATATCTAAGGCTAGATTTAAATGCACGTCTTTTTTTTTTTTTTTCTTCAATCCTCAATAAAATGAGGAATTTAGATTAAATGACCTCTATAGTCCCAACTAGTTTTAAATCCATAATTCTATGGCTATATGATCTCTAAAATTCTTTTCAACTCTAAATCCTGAAATTCTAGAAGTGTGGAGAACCCAGGGGAAACAAACATGAAACATTTCAAAATTTATTTTTATTGTTAGCTTTACAAAGAACAAATAAAGTGAACATTTTAATATTAGTAGGACAAAAAAAGAAGATTGTACAGGACACTGCAGATTCCTCTTAATGTATAACTTACTTTTTTTTAAATATAAGAAATTTAAACTACATCTTTCAAGGGTTCCTTCTTCTCTATGTTTCTTTCTGACATCCCTTTTATTTTCTTCTCTGCATTAAAAAAAAGTACTTCAATGACCCCCTTTAATTTCTCTTCTTTTTTTTTTATCTTACCCCTATTCTTCTTTACTCTCCCTCCCACCATTAAGGACACAGGGGAGGGGGGGAAAGGAAATTCTTGACTCTAATAAGCACAGTCATCCAAAATAAATTCCCACATTGTTTGCTTTCCAAAATGTATGTTTCATTCTGCTTCTTGAGTCGATCACCTTTCTATAAAGAGGTGGATACAATATTTCATCATTAATCCTTGGGAATCATAATTGGCAAATGCATTGGTTGGAGCTCTCAAAACTATGTAATTCCATGAATTGTTCTCTTAGTTCTGCCCATATTCTGCATGAGTTCACACAGGTCTTCCCAAATTCTCTGAAATTGTTCTTTTCATAATATCTTATAATGCAGTATTATTTCATTTATATGTCATGATTTGTTTAACCATTCTCCAAGTTTCTACTGTAGTGCTATTATAAGAAGAGCTTCTAAAAATGGTTTTGAACATAAAGACCCTCTTTGTTTACCTGATCTTTTGGAGGATATTGGTCTGTATGAAATGATACCAAGAAAGAAAATGGGACCAAAAGAATAAAATACATATCACATAAAAGAAAAAAATGTAGGAATGAATCAAAAAGAAAACAAATCAGATACAGAGAGAGACTGACAAGCTATTATGGATATTTTATGTGTTGAAATTTATTTATTCAAATGAAAATAGTCACAAAGTCAATTTAATTGGTTATGTCTGGTAGTAGATTAAAGTTAATCTTATAATAAATCACTCACGCATTCATTTTTAAAGGAAGAAGAATCAACTTTTAAGACTTAGATTTTTCTCATGCAAATTAAGACAACTCTGAGGTACCACTATACACCTTTCAGATTGGCTAAAGTGTCAGGAAAAGAAAATGACAGATATTGGAAGGGATGAGAGAAAACTGGAACACTAATACCTTGTTGGTGGAGTTGTGAATTGATTCAACCATTCTGGAGAGCAATTTGGAACTATGCCCAAAGAGCTATCAAACTGTGCATGTCCTTTGATCCAGCAGTGTTTCTACTAGGCTTGTATCTGAAAGAGATCTTAAAGGAGGGAAAGGGATCCAAATGTTTGTGGCAGCCCTTTATGTAGCAGCAAAAAACTGAAAACTGAGTGATTACCCATCAGTTGGAAAATGGCTGAACAAGTTATGGTATATGAATGTTATGGAATATTATTGTTCCATAAGAAATGATCAGCAAGATGATTTTCACACAGGTCTGGAAAGACTTAGATGAAGTGATGCTGTGAGATGAGCAGAACCAGGAGATTATTACATTATTATATTACATTATATTTTTATTTCATTATATTATATTTATTATATACAGCAACAATAAGGTGATTCAGACAATTTTCAGTGGTCTTATGATGAAGAAAGCCATTTGTACCCAAAGAGAAGACAGTAGACACTAAATGTGGACCACAGCATAATATTTTCACTCTTTTTTTGTTGTTTGCTTGCATTTTGATTTCTTTCTCATTTTTTTTTTCCTTTTTGATCTGATTTTTCTGGAGCAGCATGATCTTTGTGGAAATATGTATAGAGGAATTGCATATATTCAACATATATACTGGATCAGTGGCTGACTGGGGAAGGACAGGAAAAAATTAGAACACAAGGTTTTGTAGGGGTGAATGTCCAATATTATCCATGTGTATATTTTGAAAATAAAAAAACTTAATTTTTTAAAAAAAAGACTTAGATTTTTCTTAAAGGTGAAATACTTTACCTCCCTTAAATTGACAAGCACTAACCAGAAATCACTGAGCACTGTTAAATTTTTATAAAAATATTTTAAGTGTTACTTCTAAATTTTAGAAACCATACAAATACAGACATCAACAAGCATATGCATTCACAAATAATCCCTCAAAGATAACTGATATTGGACCCTTTTTTCACAACTTAAAATTCTTTTGTTATTGAGATTCTTGTTTTGAGATTTAGCTGAGTACACATTGTCTATACTTCTTTTTTAGAATGTCTAATACATTTTAGAGACACCCAAAATCCTAAGTTGATTGATCTTTTCTAGATAAATACTCAGGAGGACAAGTGTATTCAATGGTGAATTTTTCTTTCAAGCAATGTGGAGTTGGTACCATTACAATTATCTTGTTAAAAAAAAAAAAAGGAAGGGGTTAGGGTGTATGGACTCAATCCCTAGAGTTTTCTTTTTATGTGAAGCACATTTGCTACATGAAGAGAAAACCTTAGAATAAGGTTAAATCTGTGACATCCAAGGTGTGGAATCAAGCATGTGAAGTAGGATAAAGTACTTGCTCTGGGTATTTAAGGCTATGTCTTGTTTGGGAGCAGACCAGAAAATCTGTATGGCATGGGAGAATGTGATAGGAAATCTTTAGAAGTTTTACAAATAGGCAAAGAGTCACATAAAGAAGGTATGGATGAGGAGGTCATGATTTCTCCAGGTAGAGAGAATCTCATTATGATCCTGGACCCATTGACATACAATTTCTAAACTATTTTCTAGGAATTACTTTAGGCTTCTGATTATGGGCATGCTGCCAACTTGTTTGCATCTCCTTTAAGGCAGGGATGCGTTTTTTTATCCTTTGCATTTAGCACAAGACTATGGCACTTTGTACCTTTGCTACAGTTTTTTTTTTATTCTTTATAGACCAAAGAAGATTAATGTTATGTGTTTATCTTATCCCTCCTATTGACAGTAGACTCTTTAAAAGGAGGGCTTTGGGCCTTATTTCACTTTTGTTCTTCCCCAAGTGACCACTACCTCAATTCTTTTGGAGCAACAGAGCCAACAAAATGTTAAAGTGAGGTATTTTCCCACCCTAAAAAACCTTAGAAGGTCAACAGAAGAGATCTATAATACAGGAGTGGGCACAGGTCTGGAGTGTGGAAGAGACCTAGAGATGGGCTTTGGAGGCCAACACAACAGCAATGGCAACATCTTGTGCAACTCTCAAACCAGAAGTCAGGAGATTGAACAGAAGAGACCACAAGAGGCTGAAAGGGAGCAGGGATCCTTTTTGGGTAAAGACCAGAACAAGACCTGCAGAGCAGTGACCACACCTCTTTCAATATAACACCAATCTGGAAGCACTGAAAACTTAGAGACCCTAACAAAAAAGAGCTGAATAAAACCTAAAGCAGGGCATGTAGGTGTTGTAGTTGATAGAACACTAGCCCTGAAGTCAGAAGGACCTGAGTTTGTATCTGGTCTCAGACACTTAACACTTCCTATCTGTGTGACCCTGTGCAAATCACTTAACCCCAATTGCCTCAGGAAAAAAAAAAAAAAAAAAAAAAAAAAAAAAAAAAAAAAAACCTAAAGCTTGCAATAGTGTGTCTCCACACCTCCAAATGAGCAAAAATCAACTTTATCACAAAATTCAAAATCAAGAAATAAGCTGTAAAAATGAGCAAATGAACAAAACTTCACCATAAACTTTTGAGGAAGAATAGGATAAAAAGAGAAGAATAAAGAGAAAAAATAGAATGGAGGGAAATACAGAGTTAACTAAATGTGAATGGGATGAAATTGTCCATAAAATGGAAGTGGATAACAGACTGGATTGGAAACAAGAATCCAACAATATGTTGTTTACAAGAGACACTTAAAACAGAACGACACATACAGATTTAAAATAAAGGGCTGGAGCAGAATTTATAACGCCTTAGCTGGAGTATAAAAGTCAAGGATAGCAATCTTAATCTCAGACAAAGTAAAAGTAAAAACAGATCTACTTAAAAGAAATAATCAAAAGAAATAAGAAAATGTAGAAAAACTACATTTTGCTAAAAAGTGCTACATGGATAATGAAGTAAAAATTTAAAAATTTAACACAATTTTTTTCTGATAAAGACCTCTTTTTTATCAAATAAATACAACACTAAATAAAAAATTTGTAAAATATATTTTATTTATTTATTTATGTATTTATTTACTTATTATTATTTTTTTAATTGTAAAAAATAAGAGCCATCCCCCAATTGACAAATAGTTTAAGATTATGAATAAGATGCTTTCAGGATAGGAAATCAAAGATATTTCTAGTCATATAAAAATATTCTAAATCAGTATTGATTAGAGGAATACAAATTTAAAAAACTCTGAAATGTCATTTCACATGTATCAGGAATGAAAAATTCTGGAAAAAAAAGAAGAGAAAATAGACACTCTAAGCTATTGGAAAAGTTGTGAATTAGTCTAATCATTCTGGAAATGATTTGGAACTACGTCCAAAGGGCTATAAAAATGTGTATACTCTTTGACAATACCACTATATATCCCAAAAGAAATATATCCCAAAGAAATCAATATTGATTGATATTTGGACTATAGTCCAAAGAAAACAAATATATCAAGAAAAAGAAAAGGATGCATACATACAAAAATATTTATAACAACTCTTTCTGTGGAAATAAATAATTGAAAATTGAGGAAACTGTCCATTGATTGGAGAATGACTGGGCAAGTTATAGCATATGCTGTGATAGAATACTATTATACTATGTAAGGAATGGTGAGGAGGGTGATTATAGGGGGGAAAAACATGGGAAGACCTATATGAACTGATGCAAAGTAAAATCAGAAGAACTGTGATATCATTTCACATTGTAGCAATAATATTGTAAGAATGATCAACTGTAAAAGTATTGTCTACTTTAATCAATACAATGATCAAAGACAATTCCAAAGGACTCGTTTTTTAAAATGATATTCATTTCCAGAGAGAAAATGGATGAATTCTGAGTACAAATTCACTTATAATTTTCTTGTACTTTGGGTTTTTGTGATATGTGATTTAGTTAATATGGAAATATTTTACATGATTTCACAAGAATAATTGAAATCCCATTACTTACCTTGGATGAAGAAGGCATAAAATGGAGGTAGAGAATTTGGAAGTCAAAATTTGGAGGAAAAAAAAAAGGTGATAAAAATAAATAAATAATGATTTTTAAAAATTCTATTTCTCCATCAAGATCTATGACTATATTTTCTTTTGTATATTCTCACATCCAACCATTTACTCAATATCTACTATATATAAGCACAAAGATAAAACAAAATGGTCTTTATCCTTAAGGAGTTTATATTGTATCAATTCTATGCCACAATTTTGTGTGGGTATTCAGTAGAGACTAATATTTATCACACTGACAGAAAAAGATAGTCATCAAAGACAATCATACCATCATATTCTTCGTGTACCTGTTTCCTGAGGCAGAATCCTAGGTTAGGCAAGACAGATTGTGGTTGTGATCTAATATGAAAAATCTGATCTTCTAGACTTATTGTATGTCAACGATGAAAGAGGTCTTACAATAAAGAAGACAGAAAGATATAGCTATCAAACAGTTTAGAATACCAGATATAGAATGTCAGAACTAGAGGGGATCTTTAGAATGTAGGCTATTAGAACCACAAAGACCTTTCATAATTCAGAATAAAAAGATACCAAAAATGGATCTTCTGTTTGTCCCCTGCTTAGAGTTCTGTGAAATGATATCACATAGATAACTGATACCCCAAATGGAAATTTTACAGGCTATATACACTTATTAGGTAAGACCTAAGTGGAATAGTTCACATAGTTTTATTCTGAAGTGGACCAAGAGAGGCTGAAGCTTTTTTGTACAAATCTAGGAACAGCAGACCCCTGGTATCTTTGAATAGCAAATAATGCATACACTGGAAAAGGATAAATACAGGTTAGTAGAATTCCTATGATGTTGGGGATGATATTCATGGTTTCATCAATCATTCTTGATGATTCTTTCTTTATAGCTTCCCTGTTTCTGTACTCAGGAGTAAGGAACTCAGATCAAACACCCTGGATAAGTAGATTCAATTTGTTTTTTCTTGATATCCAGAGGACAAGACTATGAACAACAAGAAGATATTACAAGCAGGCAGATTTTGGCTCAGGATAAAGTGTTCCAAATTTTTTAGTCATTTCAATGAGATTAAATTTACCCTCTACTAATGTATATTGCAATTTATTCATGCTTTCTTATGTTGGGTTATTCATGTGAAGTGACTACAAAGTGAGAACATAGTTCTGGAAGGGACCTTAGAGACCTTCAAATTCAACTTTTTCATTTTACAGACAACAACTGAGATATAAAGACTTTCCTTTCAGAGACTTTTCCTGTGTCATAGAGCTAGTTACTGTTTGAGGCAGGATTTGAATTCAGAAATTCCTGACTTCAAGTCCAGTATCCTCTCCACTAAATTCTTGTGCCTCTAAGTCTCCTTTGCTACCTCCTTTTCTGTAGTAGATCCTCCATAGAAGACAGAACCAATGTAGTTCTAGATGTCTTCTTCTACACTTAATTCAATATAAGCCTTTTTATCTGGGCACAAGAAGCATGCTTAAACTTATCTTATCCTTCCACCTTTCCATATGATTATTACACCTTATTTTTTAAAAATTACATTACTTCAATATTTTCTATGCCATTTTCATATAGATGATCAATGAAATATTATGTAGCGTATTTGCATCAAAAATGCACTTTTCCATACCTTTTGGATCATCTGTAATTTTAATTCTCTGGCAATTATATTCAATGAATTACAACTATCCAATATTGCCAGGAGAACATTTGTATTTAAAAGATGTATATTTATGTCAGGAAATGGATTGAGATTAGTTAAAGTTTTGCACAATTTTCAATATTGTGGCAATAATAAAAAAATTGCCATCCTAGTCACTCCATTCTTCCCATTCAATTTTGAGTGAATTAGTTGTCTATTTACATTCCTGGCCCAGATACGGTCACTGATATCCTAGCTCAATGAACTAGCAATGCAACTATATGGCATAGTCTGAACAATAAGCATGTTTCATCCATTTAGTATTTTTGTAAGAATTTTTTAAACCAACCTCTTTTGAACAATCAAGGATTTTAGTCAAAGAGGTCCTATAGTATTCTGAAGCTAGATGCAATTAGCACAAGGATATCTGTAAACAGATCCTATTTATAAGGAGTTCCACTTACAATTTGTATTAATACTAGATATTCTCCATGACAGTGGACTATATTTCCAGTTAACATACATCTCACTATTTTCATTAGATATTCATAATCAGAGAATTCTTAGTTTCTATGATTTTACTTCTCAAAAAGCATCTTTTGGAAATGTAGCATATGTTTAAAGTGGCTTCTTTCTTGTTGAGGAGTCTTTTAGGCTACATTTTTTTGAGCAAGGAACTTTACATTTTCTACACATTCCATTCAATTATATATATAAAATATCATCTATAGGGAAAAGTTAGAACAATGACTAGGATGGTGTAAATGAATATGAAAAAGAAAGCCAAAACATCGTAATTGTGATAATCAATATTTGCCCCCAGAGAAATGATCAGGAAAAGATCAATTTTCTTCCTTTCTCTGCAGTAATGGTGTACTGTGAAAGGAGTAGAATATTGCACAAATAGGGTCACAGTATTAAATGTTTTTTTAATTTTTTAAAAGGAACTCTTTTATGGAAAGGTACACTAGATACTGAGTCAAGATGGGAGAATAGATATAGCCAGAGGAATATAGTAAGAAATAACTTTGGTAGAAAAACAAAATGCTTTAAAAAAAATTTTTTTAAGATATGATACGCTACAGAAACTAATTTGTAAAACTCTGCCTGTTTCCCATATTTCCTGAAGTACTCTCAATCTGTATATATTTTATAAAGATGAAAAAGTAGATTTAGGGAATGGTAGTCGCTGATATTCATCCTATTATGTTTTGTAGATATTAATATCATCTAGATTTGAGTGCAGGAATAAGTTTTTTTCCTTCAAATACCTTATAAAATAATCAAGCAATTTTTCATAATTTTGTCACCTCCAGCTGAGATTTTCCTTGTATACTTGATCTGGTTCAGGCATGTTTCCTAATTTTATCTTTTTTAAGTCCACCCCTACAATTTCACATAGTATTTTAGGGCTTGAGCTGTTGAGACCAAAATATGGTCATTTTTGTCACTAAAGATAAAGATAAATCATCCAAGAAACACTGACATATCTGTTCCATCTACCTCTATTTTGGGGGTTTCATGTCAGGTCCTCTATTAATGTTCCTAGAATGTTGTGACTAAATTGGATTTTACAATAAACTTTCTGTAGGTTTGTTTTTATTTCCACTAATTTTGTGCGACAATATTGTTTATCATTTTCAACCATTCTCTTCTTTAGTGTTTTAAAAATGAATTTGTATTCCCAGTGAATGTCATCCTTAATCCTTTCACCTTTCACTTAGAAAGAAGGTCAAATATTCACTGATGTACTGCTCAGTTTTACTCTGTTTTGGATCTTCTTGGTGTGACTATTTTTTTATACCTAATTCTATTTTTATAGAATTTAATATTCTATTTTTATCTTTTTTTTCTTTTCCCATTTTTGACTGAAGATATTAGCTATTCATAATGACTTCTTAATTATAAATACTATTGTCAAAACAATACTATGTGACTGGAAAAATAGACCATAGATATGTCTGACAATATTACAGGTACTAGGGAGCAATTAGTGTTTAATAAATGCAGTGTGTGTGTGTGTGTGTGTGTGTGTGTGTGTGTTTGTGTGTGTGACAGAGACAGAGAGACAGAGACAGAGAGATAGTCACAGAGACATACAGAAAGAGAGAGATAAAGAACTTAGACTAGTATATTAGGAGTTAGATCCACATAATAGGAGAATCATTTTGGCACCTGAGTTGAAGATGGATTAGAATAAAGTGAGACTTGAAGAAAAACCAATCAAAAGACTATTTAAACAGTCCAAGTGTAAACTAATGAGGCCCTACCTACACTAGGGTGTTAGCTGTATGAATAGCTAGGAAAGGAAATATATGAAAAATATTGTGAAGGTAGAAATGACAATTTTTGGCAATAAAGTTATTGTGAATGAGGATGGGCCTGGGTGACTGGAGTACAGTGACACCTTGATAGCAATAACAAAGTTTAGAAGAGGGAAGGATTTGAGGGGAAAGATAATGATTTAGTTTGATATGTCTATGAGAAATTTGGTTCAAGTTGTTTGAGAAGAATTTTATTAGAGAATGGAACCCACGAAAAAGATTGACTGAAATAGTGATTTGGGAATGTGCACAGAACTGAAAATTTAATCCATGATGAAATAACCAAAAGATACAATATAGAGGGAAAAGAGGACCAAGACAGACAAATAACTCAAGTGTTGAGAACTCCTATATACTTCATTGGAATCCATGCATTGTCAAGAAAGATTCTAAGCAAATTGCATGAATCTTTGTGTAGCATTTAGGGGAAGAAATGGGCACTTGACAAGGAAATATGGATGTACTGTTGTAGGAAATGTATCAATGAAATAACAGATTCTTTTAAGAATTCAAAAAATTAACCTTATTCTTATTCTTCACCTTTTTCTTTATTTAAAATTTATCTTTTACCTTTTCTAGAGTATATAACACAATAGTGATTCTAATATGATATCAAAATTGGTAACCAATGAGTTCCTATCTATTAAAATATAATTAATTTATTATTTTAGGGATGTTCATTGCTCTTAATATCTGGGACTTTCTACCTCTCTTCTGCAACAAAGTCTGCATGATACATAAGTTTGAGACTTTTAAGTAGTTGATATAAATATTTGACCTCTTTCATTTTTCATATCTGAATCATTTTCAAATATGAGTCATATCCTTCTTTGTACCTTCATTTGCATTAAAATCATTAAATGTCACAGTGTTTATTAGTTTGGTTTGGAAGATCTTGTCTAGTTTTTTATAGAATTTTTCTACCTCTTCATCAACAGATGTTGCACATTATATTCATGACTTCCTTTTTGCTTATTCTCATCATGAGCACTGCCAAGTAAGATAACAAGGATTTCATGAAATAGAATTTCTTCTTGCATTATTGGTGTATGAGGGGACCGATCTTTTCAACTCTCTTGTTCTGCTCTCCAAAGAGAATATTTGAGCCATCTTTTCATTTAGTTGCAACTTTCTTTTATCTGGTCCCATAATTTATTATAAAAATATCAGGATAATGGAATTACAGAATTTCAGTAATGATGTGTTTCAGATCTTCTTTGCCAATATTGTGCACAAAAATAAGATTTCAAGCTAATATCTATTGATAAGCTATCATCCATTGCCCTTTTTCAACCATTCCATAAATGAAAGTAAAGAAAAAGAAGATTAAGAGGGTATCTCACAAGGGTACAAGTCATTTTTATCTCGTAGGTTGTCATAATCAGAGAATTCATGCTCTAGTTGCCAAGCTATAGTCCATAAACCTTCTCACATTTAGTTAGCTTGGTCTTCAGCTACTAAACTTAGTTTATTGGGATTGCATTCAAAGCCTTTTCAGCATGGTAGAATATGTCATTTACCCTCTGCTGGCTTAGCCTAAGATGCAGAATCAAGAGAATAAAAGATTCTTATAGTGTAATGACATTAGTTGACATTTTCATGCCATATTAAATTTCTGATTAATATTGAGATTACAGAACACTAAAAATCCAAGAATTTTTTCACATGCATTTTTATCTAATCATGCATCTACCCTTTAGCACTTGGAAAATGACTTTTTGAACCCAAATGAAGGACTTTTATTTTACTTGTATTAGATTTCATCTTATGCGATTCATTCTAGCATTCTTCCTTTTCAAGATCTTTTTTATATTTTGTCACCTTGTCCAGATGAATTATATCTTCTGAACTATGATCCATCACCTCTAATAAAGCCATCTCACAAGAATCATAGGAGAGCTAAGTTTTTCATGATGCTACCATGTCTGAACATGGAGCCCTCATGGCTCTTCTTCTATCACTATATGATGTAATGAGAAAAATACTGGATTTTGTGTCCAAAGAGCTGATACAATTCCATCTCTTCTACTTACCTCTGTAGCTAAGCTAACTGAGATCTGTTAAAGACCTTACCGCTAAAAGACCAAGGTCTCCAATTGCATCCTGATCTGTATCTTGCCACTAGACCCAGATGGCTCCAGAGGAGAAAGTGAAACTGATGGTTTTGCACAGCTCACTCTCATTTAAATCCAGTTCATTTGCATATCATGGTATCATCTTCCTGATGTCACTGTCTTCAAGAATGAAGAGCAAACAACAATAACAACAACAATTGATAAAGCAACAAGAAACAATTCATAAGATTCCTCCCAGAAGTAAATTCTATTTCTTTCATATATCAGTAAGTAGATTTTTGATCTCTTAAATATAGTTATACCTTTCAAGAATGCAATCAATCAGTAAACAATCAGCTAACATCAGTAAACCATCTAGGTGATACAGTGCATAGAGTGCCAGGCTTGGAATCTGAAACATTCTGCTTCTGTTAAAATCCAACCTCAGATACTTACTAGCTGTGAGATCCTAGACAAGTCACTTAATCCTATTTACCTGGTTTTCTCATCAGTAAAATGAGTTGGAGAAGGAAATGACAAATTACTCCAATATCTTTGTCAAGAAAACCTCAAGTGGGGTCAGGAAGAGTCTGAAATGACTGAAAGGAATGAACAACAAATGTGCCAGACTCTATGCTAACTGCTGGAGATATAAAAAGAGGAAAAAAAAAACAATCCCTATCTCAAACTGCTTAAAATCTAATCAGAGAAACAACATGAAAGCAAATATATACAAAGCAAACTAAATACAGTGCAAATCACAAATCAATAATACCTTCTCCATATGTGAGATTCTTATCCTCATTATTCATCAACAGAGAATCTATTCAGTGTTGGAGAATCTTTCCTCTAGCTTCTTTAACAAATCATTGTATAGAACTTGAGCTTTCCATCTGTCATTTCCCACTTGTACTTATTACTTGACATTACCTTATTTCTGATCATACATTTCTTGGACAATATTCCTTATACAATATTTTGTATCTAAGTTATTGATGGTAATATGAAACATTCCACTTATGTCCAACATGGATCTTTCCATTTCCCATTGTGTCACCTAAAATTTATGATCATAACATACACTTGCCTTTCATTTATGAAGTCAACTGTGTGCCATTCTTTGTTTTTAGAAAAAGAACAATGTAAGCTCTTTGAAAGAAAAAAATAGTTTTCTTTTTGTAGTTGTATCTCCAGCATATTGGTACATAGTAAATAATTTTGTTAATAAATATTATTGATTCATTGTTTGAACTTTAGATAACCCTCTTCAAGGCATTTGCTTTTCAGTTGTTGTTATTCCAACATGTAATAAGCTTAACCAATTCACTCTTTCTTAACCCTTGCTTCTTGGTTACCCAGAATACATTTAGGAAATTTAGGAAACATATGGCCAGATGTAAGGATGCAGGTTAGTCTCATGTATCAGAATGAGACTGACTCTTCCTCAGGAACATACAGCTTAGGCTCTATCAGCCTCACACTTGGGCCAATCAAGGAATCTAAAATTCAAATTAATTTGACCTTGGAATTCATTACATGATCTTTTCTGGCAACACAATTACCCTCCCAATAACCTTATTCTTAGGCTAATATTAAATTGAGTTTGCATTACTAAAGCATGTACCACCTAATGGTAGGAAGAAGCAGCCCTGAAATATTCTTGGTGACAGAAGGAAGCCAGTCCAGGATTAAAACTTGCAACAGATAATATATTTTGTGGATTAGCTTCTAACATGTAAAACTCTGAATACTTCTTTGTTTCATTTAGTCTATTGTTCTTTTCATTTTTCTGCAATTTGACATGTGCTGTCATTGTATGTTTCATGTTGTCTATTACTATATGACTTTAGGCAAGTTAATTGACCTCTTTGAGCCTCAGTTAATTACCTATAATATGGAACTTCAACTGGAGCAATCATTTGGATTAATAAAAACCTAATCTCTCATTTCATAACTTAGGAAATTGTTGTTCATCCTGCTTTTTTTAAAGAAAATAAATGTCTTGATTTATGTGTGAAATGGATATAAATGAGGCAAACTACACAAAGTAATCAGACTCACTCTCTCTTCCAGAATCATCAAAGTCCAATAGCTGGACAAAAAATAAGATGACTGGTGATGGCCTAGGATGCAATGGATGGCACTAGCATCTGTGATGTCTGTTGTGATGTTAAGTTCTAAGCATTCCTCCAGTGCCTGCTTCAATAGCCTTTATAACTATTGGAACAAGCTGTTCTTATCAGCCCATTCTGCTGGGGTAAATTTTCACATGTGAAATTGAGAGAGACATCCCCCTAACTCATTCTCAATTTGGTTTAATCCATCTGCCAAGATGATTTTTACCAGGATATGACCACTGCATATACTACAGCTTCTTGCAATGAGTTGGTTAGAGTTGGATAAAGGTGGATGAGCAGAGCTGCTGGCCCTCCCTGAACACTCCCTACACTTAGGAAATTAAGATCCCAGAGAAAAAGAATGCATTTGTTCCAATCCATATAGCATAGCTGAGACTGGAACCCCAGGTTCTCTTGACTTCCAGTGCCATGAACCTTTCTTTGTACCATGGTGTTCTCATCTGCAAAATACATGCAATAATTCTTGCTCTAGCTCCCTTGTGAGAAGCAAATGATTTTGTCTAATAAGTAAAGTTTAAACTCCTCCGCTCAAGATTCAGGCTTTCCACAGTCTCATGATGCTCAATTTTTCTGGCTTCATCTCAATACATAATATACACTCCAGTCAAACTGCACTACTGTTTACCCTCCCAATGTGAACTGGACTCTCCCACCTCTTTGCCTTTGTACATAACTGTGTCTATGCCAAAATGTCTTCCTCTCTTTTAACTGTTAAATTCCCAACTCTCTAGAGTTTAACTCAAATGTCATATCTCAAATGTCAAATGTTTCTAACTTCCCTGGAGGAAGGAAAGAAGAAAACAAGTTTTTTTTTTTTTTAGTACTGTGTTTCATTTGAGCTTCACATTTGATCTTCTATGAAATATGTCTATTAGAATCCCAATTTAAAAGTAGAGGAAACTGAGGCAGACAAATGTTAATGGACCTTATCAGGGTCATATCATTAATAAACGTCTGAATCTGAATTTGAATTCAGATCTTCCTGATTCCAGGCCCTGGCAGCATTATGTCCATTGTACCACTAAGTGGCCTATAATTGCAAAACTTCTTAGCAAGTTGCATTCCTTTACATAAGGAAAAGTAAAATGCATTTAAGTGGCATTATTTTGGCTGCTGTCTTATCTCTTCCCTAAACTATATAAAACATGATAAATTATATATATATATATATATATATATATATATATATATGTATACACACACACACATATATTCATATATAGCATTTTATCTGAACTTTGTAATTTCAGCATATGGTATATAGGAGGTACATACTGAAGGAATAAAGTATGTTTCATATTACAATTCTAAAACTATAGGTAAATATAAAGGGTTATTATCAGAGTCACCATTATTGTTATTATTACTAATTTGAATAATATCAATGATAATAATAATAGTGAGCTTCTATAAAGCAGGAGCTATCTTGTCAAGTTGTACAATACAACACACAGTACTTAGCACTATCAGAGCCATAAAGAGATGCTTAATGATTTATTCATTTGCTCATTCAAAAACTATTTTATCAAAGACCTACTGTATGCATCACATGTATGTCAAATAATAAAAATCAGCATTTCTATTATGTTAAGATTGTACAAAGCACTTTGCATACATTTTCTTGCTTCACTGATGACAATAAGAATGATGAAAAATATAGAATATAAAAAAATCAGTGTTTTATGACCTTAATTAGATGTCTACAGGATCTCTTCAATTATTGTTATTATTATTTTTAAAGTGGATCTTCCTTTCTTACCTTTGCTGGAAGTACAGGAGTTATTCATAAGCCAATCCCTCCACTGATTGACATAGGAACTTTGACTTGCTTCATTTCTGATCCTTCCTTAGGCAATTTTGTGGATACCACCACCTGCCACAGGCTCACCATATTAATGCCAAACATAATGCAGACACCCAACTGATACACCAACCTCAGAATCAGCTTCTAGTAGCTAGAATCAGAACAAGCACTACCACACCTGTTCTTCAATAACTTCCTTTTAGAATATTTCTAGATTTGTATGAACTACCATAACTCTTTAAGGAAATTCTGTTCCTCCTCTCTCTCTCTTAAATTTTCAGTGAAAAAAATTCCTATCAAATATGAAATCAGAAACTCTTGGGCTTGGTCCCTAGTTCTACACCTTACTAGTCCCAATATCTTTGGCAAATCATTGAACTCCACCCCACCCTTCAAGCCTCCAACCCCTTCCTCAGTCTCAACAGAAACCAGCATATTTCACAGTGCTTTATAAACCATTAAAAGGCTAAATAAAGGTAAACCATACTGTTATTGTCTTGTTATTAGAAATCAAATTATCTCATCATTGGAATGATGAAATTAAGCATTTAAATGTTTAGATAATGATTACGTATGTTATATATTTTATGTGACAAATAATTATAATTTAACATTACTGAGACTATATTATAGCATCAGGAAATGATGCTATCATTAAAGAGATGATGTGTAAGAATGGAATTTGGATTTTTGGATTGTGTTTAAAGGTAGGAATAACAATCTCTTGGTTACCTAACAAGAGCTGGTAGGAACCTATTTCTTGCAAATCAAATGAAAAGGAGCTGAAATGTAATGTAAAGGAGGAAGGAGAAAACTGACCATTTATATCTACCAAGTTAGACAGTAGATAGTAGATAATAGATACAATGTAAGAAGAAATGCATTTTAAAATCTTAAATGGGGCAGGTAGGTGGCTCAGTGGATAGAGCACCAGCCCTGAAGTCAGGAGAACCTAAGTTCAGATCTGCTCTTAGACACTTAACACTTCTTAGCTATGTGAGCCTGAACAAATCACTTAACCCCAATTGCCTCAGTAAAAAAAAAAAAAAAAAAGAAAAGAAAACTTAAATAAAATATTAGCAAAAATATTAGAGAAAGTCACCCCCAGGATAATACACCATGATTAATTAGGATTTATACTAGGATTGCAGGGCTGGTTCGATATTAGGAAAATTATTAGCATAATTGACTATATCAATAACCAAACTAACAAAAATCATATGATTATTTCAATAGATGAAGAAAAATCCAACACCCAATCCTACTAAAAACACTGGAGAGTATAAAAATAAGTGGAGTTTTCCTTAAAATGATCAGTAGCATCTATTTAAATCATAAGCAAGCATCAAGCATGATGTCCAAGCATCATCTAGGATAAACTAGAATCATTCCCATAAGATCAGGGATGAAACAAGGCTGCCCATTATCACCATTACTATTCAATATTATGTTAGAAATGTGAGCTTTAGCAAAAAGAGAAGAAAAAGAGATTAAAGGAATTAGAGTAGGTAATGAGAAAACCAAAATTTGCAGATGATATGATGGTATATTTAGAGAACCCTAGAGAATCAATTAAATAACTACTAGAAACAATTCACAACTTTAGCAAAGTTGAAGGATACAAAATTAGTCCACATAAATCATCAGCATTTATATGTATCACCAACAAAGTCCAACAGCAAGAGATACAAAGAGAAATTCCATTTAAAATAACTGTTGATAATATAAAATATTTGGGAATCTACCTTCCAAGGCAAAGTCAGGAACTATATGAACACAACTACAAAACACTTTCCACACAAATAAAATCTGTTCCAATTAATTGGAAAAATATCAAGTGCTCATGGGTAGGCTGAGCTAATATAATAAAAATGACAATGCTATCTAAATTAATCTACATATTCAGTGCCATACCAATCAAACTCCCAAGAAATTATTTTTTACAGATCTAGAAAAAATAATAACAAAGTTCATCTAGAAGAACAAAAGGTAGAGAATTTCAAGGAAATTAATGAAAATAATGTGAATGAAGGTGGCTTAGCTGTGCCAGATCTAAAACTATATTACAAAGCAGTGATCATCAAAACCATTTGGTACTGGTTAAGAAATAGAGGAGTCAATCAGAGGAATAGATTAGGTTCACAGGACAAAATAATCAATGACTAGTAGTTCAGTGTTTGACAAGTCCAAAGACCCCAGCTGTGGGGATAAAAACTCACTATTTGATCAAAACTGCTGGGAAAATTGAAAACTAGTATGGCAGAAACTAGTCATTGATTGATATCTAACAGCATTTATACTAAGATAAGGTCAAAATGGATTCATGATTTAGATACAAAGAGTATCTAAGCAAATAGATATTATAAACAAATTATAAGAACAAAGTATAGTTAACTCTCAGATCTGTGGAGAAGGAAGGAATTTGTGGCCAAAGAAGAACTGGAATTCATTATTGAAGAAAAAAATAGATAATTTTGATTATATTCAGTTAAAAATGTTTTGTACAAACAAAACTAATGCAGACAAGATTAAAAAAGAAGCAACAAACTGGGAAATATTTTTACATTTAAAGGTTCTGATAAAAGCATCATTTCTAAAGTATATAGAGAATTAACTCAAATTTATAAAAATTCAAGCCATTCTATAATTGATAAATGGTCAAAGGATATGAACAATTTTCAGATGAAGAAATTAAAATGACTTCTAATTATATGAAAAGTGGCTCTAAATCACTATTGATCAGAAAAATGCAAATTAAGACAATTCTGAGGTACCACTACACACCTTTGGTTAAGATAACCAGAAAATATAATGACAAATGTTAGAGGGAATGTGAAAAACTGGGACACTAATACATTGATGGTGGAGTTGTGACATGACACAACCATTCTGGAGAGCAATTCGGAACCATGACCAAAGGGCTATCAAACTGTGAATACCCTTTGATCCAGTAGTGTTTCTACTGGACTTATATCCCAAAGAGATCATGAAGGAGGGAAAGGCATCCACATATGCAAAAATGTTTCTGATAGCCTTTTTTTTAATGGCAAGAAATTGTAAACTGAGTGGATGCCCAGCAGTTACAGAATGGCTGAATAAGTTATAATATATGGATGTTATGGAATATTATTGTTCTATAAAAATTATCAGCAGGATGATTTCAGAGAAGCCTAGAGAGACTTACATGAACAGATGCTAAGTGATATGAACAGAACCAGAGGATCACTGTAGCCAGCAGCGAGATTGTAAGATGATCAGTTATGATGGACATTGGTCTTTTCAACAGTGAGATGATCCAAGCCAGTTCCAATGATTCCGTGATGAAGAGAGCCATCTATACCCAGAGAGAAGACTATGGAAACAGTGTGGATCACAACATAGCATTTTCACTCTTTTTGTTGTTTGCTTGCATTTTATTTTCTTTCTCATTTTTCCCTTTTTGATTTGATTTTTCTCATGCACAAGATAATTGCATAAATATGTATGCGCATATTGGATTTAACATATATTTTTATCATGTTTAACATATATTGAATTACTAGCCATCTAGGGGAGGCAGAGGAAAAATTGGAACACAAGGTTTTGCAAGGATTAATGTTGAAAAATTATCCATGCATATGTTTTGAAAATTAAAAAGCTTTAATTAAAAAAAAAGAAGAAGGAATGCATCTGGGATATCCAGGAATTCACAGGAAATCAAATAAAAGAAATGCATCAGCATTAAAATATTACCCTCACATGCCTATGTCCAAAGTAACAAAGTATGGGGAAGAACCAAAGTGAACCATAGATCTTAATATAAAAAGATAATTTGAATTCATAGGTATCATGAGATTTCGTGGATGAGATGTATGGCTGGAACATGATTCTTGGAGGTAAGAATTTATTCAAAAGAAATATAAAAGGTGAAAATAAGAATGGAAATAAAATAGCTTTTTATATTAAGAAAATATACTATAATAATTTTCATGAAGGAAAGCTCCTTAGGAAAGGAAAGGGGAGTTAATGAAACTAATGCTTTAAAAGGGCACCAATTAGACAAACCATAAACAGAGAATATATTCATGTGATGAAATAAAAGAAAGTTTTTGTGGTGGAGAACATTTGGATGAAAATCCACAGAAGCAGAAACAAAAGCCATATTGTCAGAGTATAATATAGCCCAGAGGTGTCAGATGTGGCTCACAGACAAAATGCACACTATCCCTAGTGCTGCTGAACCAGAATAAAGTGTAATGGAGAGATATTTGACAATTTCAAAAATACAATAGAATATAGATGATGTTAATATGTGGTTTCCTAAATTGCTATATGCTTGTGAGGATTGTTTTATATGGTTTAGTAGTCCCATTTCTATTTGAGTTTGACACCATTGATATCTCTCACCTGCAAAAAAAAAAAAAAAAAAAAAAAGGAGGGGAGGGGGAGATTTGGGAATGAGACAGGATGTAGTAGTGAAATGGGAATTCAAATATCAGGACAAATATCAGCTAAGAGTAAAGCACTTGACAACTTCTTGATTTGCTTTTACCATAATTTTATCCTTCAAAAGACAGAAGAACCAATAAGAGGGAAATCTATTCTGAATTAATTTTAACATGTAATTCAAGAAATTCAAGGTGGAAAGCATAGTAATCTTCAGTAGAAGCTAGGGTATGCCTAATTCAGCTCCTATTTAAGATGAGATGATTGTTAAATTTTCAAAGTGAGCATTTACACTGCTACATATTCACATATATACATACATATGAAAAAAGCTATATGTTAGCATTGATTTATTATTTTGTTGGATTGTCTTTATTTAATAATGTGATAGATAATGTTATAATTTACATATGTATATATGTACATATGTATATGTAAAAACAGATCATTTGTACATTCTCCTCCTCTCCCCAGAGTTTGTTGTTAAACATTTACCAGCATCCTGAATAGAAATGACCTTTCTATAAAGAGGAGAAAGTCAGTCTTAATTTGACATGCAGTTTAGATGTGGAGAGAGCATCCTTTAAATAGTACAAAAGAAAAAGTAGGTAGTGTTCTATGGACTAAAATTCTCTAAGGAAGTCAGCCCAGGAAAGAAGGGCAATTCTTTGGAAGGAAATTTTGAAGATACAAGAGAAACAATTCCAATGAAGAGAAAATTCTCCTAGATGAGCTATATCCTAAGGTTCTAGAAGACGAGGCTGTTATTATTTCTGAACTTCAATATAGATCACTATTAATCAACTATTAACAAATTAATCACTATTAATTAAATTGTGATCTTTGCAAGACTACAGAGAATGGTAGAAGGATTGGAGAATGGTAAATGTCTCAATTTTTTTAAGTGAAAAAATAATCTAAAAACTATAAGCCAGTAAACTTCCCTTTTATTCCAGGAAAAAATGTTAGAAAATAATCTTAGATAGTTATTAAACATCTTGAAAAGGAAGTGATGTATATAAAAAGTCAACACAGTTTTGTCAAAAACAAATAAGGCTAGATTAGCCTTATTTCCCTTTTTTGAAAGAGTTATTAACCTGGGAAAACAGGGAATAGTGTAACTATGGTTTACCTAGAATTTTAGGTTTACCTAGGTCTTAGAAAATTAGCTTGTAGAGATCAGGGACTGTCTATTTATATCTTCCATGCTTTACACATATTAAGCACTTAAGGTTTTTATTCATTCATTCATTTCACAAATGCTTTCATGCTTTTCTTGTAGTTTTTGAAAAAAGGGAGAGATATTGTTAAAATGATACATATTGTAATTAGGTGAATTTTCAAGTCACCTGACAATTACACAGAGTCTTGAATTCCCTGGAATTATCTAATTTGAAATTCAGATAGAATACTTAATGCTAAACCTCAGTACAGAGACCCCAGAAGGTTGTGTATCTTATGATTTTAAGCATGTTTATTAGTTCTCCTTCCTATGTTTCCTAATGACCTATAAACCTCCCTAACCTGGAATTTCCCTTTTCCCTTCCCTTTCCTGTGTAATCAGACTCCATTAAAGTGCAGGGTGATTAGGCTTTGTGGATTGGACAGTGACTCCTAACTGTGAAGCTAATATAAATAGACTCAGGGAGATCAGTTAGGCCAGAAATCAGAAGTAAAAGCAAAATGCCTATTTCTTGTTTCCATTAACGTTTGACTGTGGTAGAGGACTATCTTCCTGGCTGAGGCTCTGCTAACATCCTAAGAGAAATAAATGTTCCAGGGGAGGAGGAGCCAGTCTTTCAATTCACACTCCGCATCGTCATGCTCACATGGTGCAATGAGCCTTGTTCTACTTACAGGGATAGACTGAAAAATGTGCTGGGTGGAATTAAAATCACCGTTGCTGGGCTTACCGTGGGCAGCCTCGGTTACTATGGAAAATTCCTGATTAAAGTCTGCAAAGAATTTCCCATGTAGAGTGTTATTAATAGACACCTCAGCAGTGCTTTTGACACTGGAGATTCAATGTTTTAGGACGTCATCTCCTAGGCAGAAAGATAAAATGAGACTTTTTTTTTTAGCCAAGGAGAATGCACCCTATTCCCCATGCCATTCCCCTCTTTTAACAACCCCTATGGTTCTGCTCTGTTTGCCCCAGAGCAAAACTGCAACCATGAAATTATTTTAACAAGTCCATAAAAAAACAATTTGCCTGAATGATGCTTGGGGAGGGTAGAGGGGAAAAACCTTCCTTCTAAACTAATTAAACTGTACTATCCATTCTTGTGTGGTTCCTGACATTTTTCTGGTTCACTCAGTTTCAATAGTTACTCAAGGACTGGAGCCAGGCTCGCCCAGAACAAAAGCAGGATCTCCAGAGAGTTCTTGAGCCGCCAGTAAATTGAGGGGAAGTTATTTTGGGTTAATCAATGTACCTCAGTTGCAATCACATTTAGTCCTGTTATAGAAAGGGTTGGAAACAAGGAATCACTGTTTAAAGTCCAGCTAGAGACACATCAGGAAGTGACACTGACCAGGCTCTCCTTTTGGTGGTGGTGTTTTGTTTTGTTTTGTTTTGTTTTTTTGAAAACACATACTGCTTTTAGTGAAGTATCTCTGAATAGCCACTGAATTTGCATATTTTCCCGATCATTTATGTACTTACCACCAACACAGGAATTACTGGAAATCACTGGCAAGTTGCTTATATATTGTTACAAGGGAATGATCGATTTCCAGCCTGGTAAGGGCTGAACATTGATTAATGACTGTGGATTTCAGATTTGGTCAGACAAATCCTTAGTTTGTGCTAGAAAGTCCTTCAGTTATGGGTAGAGCCCAAAGCTGAAAACAAATTAGAAGACATAATAGAATGTTTTAGATGAAATACAGTGTTTTCATGTATTAGACTTTGTACCTCATCTTATGAGAAATAGACCTGTAGATATTTGCCCCAAACTTAATCCTCTACACTCCCAAATGACAATATTTACCAACCTCTCTGTAGTGTCAAAGATTATTACCTTTTGGAAAGCATTTGAAAATAACACAGGTGTTTCAAATGGTGCAATACTTCTTCTCAGGAAAGACCTGAAATCTTCAACTGGACTCTAACTCGTAGAAATATTATTACCTTAGTCTTGACTATTATAAGGCTCTGAAATTTCATCAATGTGAACATTCTTTCTATAGGTGTAGACTTCAACCTCCTGTACTCCACTGGAGATAAGTCTTCATGAGCCATTATAATTGAAGAAAAATTTCCAGTATATAGACAATGCACTGGGGATAGATAATTCTCCCACATTTAGCTAGGCTTATTCCTAAAGGGTAGACATACTGCATCAATGGACCCACTCTTAAAGTCTTTCATATCTGAGAGAACCTAGCAAATAGAGGTTGCACTTGACTGTTAGTGCTTTCAAGAAACCAGGTCATTATTCTATAGTTCTAAGCCATCAGAGAAGGATTTTGGTAGAGTTTGACAGATACAAGGGAAAGAAGTTAGGATCACTTTTCTATACAACAAAGTAATCAAACTAAGACAAAACTAGGGGATTCTATGCTGATCACTGTGGTTAAACTGAATCATAGACTAATTCACATGGAAAGGTTACCAGGAATTAAGTTGGAAGGCTTGCATTCAAATCCTGGATTAATCTCTCTATAATTCCCTTTTCTTATTTATAAACTAGATGACCTGTAGAGTGCCTTTTAGCTCTAAACCCACAGTCCTACAACCTCAGATTACCAAAGTAAAAACATTGATTTTGATACACTATTTACTTTTGAATATAAAGAAGGTCCTACTATACCATCTAAGGAAACAGGACCATGAAAAGGGATCGGGAAGGTGATTATCCTGTGCACTAATAGAAATACTTAGAACCTGGAGTAATCAGCTCATCTTACAATGAGGAAA
The DNA here is from genome assembly GCF_016432865.1 of Antechinus flavipes. Classification (NCBI taxonomy): domain Eukaryota; kingdom Metazoa; phylum Chordata; class Mammalia; order Dasyuromorphia; family Dasyuridae; genus Antechinus; species Antechinus flavipes. The sequence continues at coordinate 427,459,017 of NC_067399.1, forward strand.
CTACAATGCAAGACAGAAAGTTGCCAAGATCACATGTCTAATTATGCATCAGAGCTAGGATCTGAACTCAGCTGCTCTGACTCTCACTTTTCACTAAAAAGCACATTATACTTTAATACTTAAACAAATTCATAGAGGGTATAAATAAGTTGGTGGTATATTATTAATGATGACTCCTGAGCCAGAAATATCATAAAAAACATCATCAAGAAAAAGTGTGAATGGAAAAGGAGGATATTCAGTTGTGTCATGATCTCACTGAACCATAGTGTCCATGGATCTTTATTTGGCAAAGATACTGAAGTAGTTTAGAAAAGGAGGTAGTCTGGTCATATAAAGCTATCTAAGTGAAGAAGGAAATGGCAAACCACTTCATTAACTTTGCCAGGAAAACCCTAAATTGGATCATAAAGAGTTGAATATGACTGAAAAGTAACAATTAACAGTTATATAGAAAAAATCAGGACCAACATACAGATGAAATGTTAGAAAAAAAAATTCTAGAAGCTCTCCAGCATTGTAAGACAACTGGATCATAAAACTACATAGTTACCCTGTTAGCTTCTAATAGACTATGAGTATTGTTGTTATAGAGTAGTGCCTGACTTCTTTTCTTGGCAAAGATACAGGAGTGGTTTGCTATTTCTTTCTCCAGTTCATTTGGCAGATGAGAAAACTGAGGCAAATAAGATTAAGTGATTTGTCCAGAGTCACACAGCTAGTAAGGTCAAATTTGAATTCAGGAAGATGAATCTCCCTGACTTCAGGTTCAGCATTCTAACTACTGAATCTGTCTAAAAGACTTGAGTTCTTTGGAAGTAAGGAAGTAATATCTTTTTTAATCATTGAAGACTTGGAGATGACTAGAAAGTGATTCGTCATATTCATGAATTCAAGTATCTGGAGGTCCTTGGTCAGTCAGGTGAACTGACTGACAGCAGAATGTCTACTCCGGAAAAAGATGATCAAGAACCTAATCCATGATCTGACTAGCAAGAAAGCCTCTATTCTGAGAGGAGCAATACAGGTAAAATAATAATGTCTATTCAGAATTCTCTCAAATTCCATCATATTTGAAGTTGGTAGTTATTACTGCCCCTTGTCTTAAGCCATTAGAAACGTTTATGCTAAGCGTTTCTTTTATGCATAGAAAATAAATAAATATCCATTATCTCATTTATGTTGTACATTTCAATACCTTTCTTTTCCTTCCCCTCTTCCAAATCCCTACACATGAGTTTTAGGCAAATCTTAAATTTAATGAGGAAAAATCCTAAAAAAGGATGTTGATTCTTCTTCCAGGTTGTCAGGTTCTCAGGTTCTCCCAAGACTGAACCCAGTTAGTCTCTATGTGCATGAATCCTTTAATAGAAAGGGAACAAGGATAGTGTCTCAGCCCCTTCTAACTAGTAGATTCTAATTATTACAAAAACATTGGTTAGATAATCTATGGAGGATTTATTGGAGGTTATAGAAAATTTTCCAAATATAATACAGCCTTCTCTCTTCCTTTTCTTCATTTCTGAGCAATGATAATTACATAATGCCCATCTAGGACAAAATGTGATGGAATATACAATTCATTTTTCATCCACTTTGTCTTCTGTAGATTGTTAAAACAATAGCTTTCAGAATCTTTTAAATGACAGCAGATGGCACAAATAAATTTTGTTGGTTGTAACAATGGTCAAGCAGATATGTATTAGAAATATTTGCCATTTATGAGGTCATAAGACCTCTGTGTCACCAGGTATGTACTAAGTATCTAGGAAAAGGGTTAGGAAAACTGATAGATAGTGTTCTCTTTTGGCAAAATAAGTTGGCAAACTCCTATTATCTCAAACTAGTTGTTTGCTTTAGAGAAATATTATCAACCTCAAATAGAAACAAATTCCTTAGGGCTGGTAGCATATTGATTTAGCAACCCCAAATTAACATTTTAATTTTATTTTTGTTTATTTTGTTAAACATTTTCTAATTATATTTTAAATAGCTTTGATTTGTATGCTATAATTTTGTTGGCAGCTTATATTGAGGTGACCATAATTTTGATACCTCGGTGGTCCAATAGAATAAGGTAATGAAAAGTATATGGGCCTTGGATCTATCTAGAAGATCTGCATTCAAGTCTTCATCTTGACATCAGCAATGCAACTACAGGCAAGTTATTTCACTTCTATGCTTCAGTTATATTGTGTGAAAAATGGAAATAATTACATTTCAATTACTGATTTAATGACAAGCCTATTTTGTTCTAAGTTTGAAGTCACTAGAGATATATGTTACCATAAATCTGGATGGAAAGAATGGATTCATCAATACAGCTATTTAGCATCAGATAAATTTAAAAATTCAATTACATAACTGAACTTTGCATTTTCCAGTTCTGAAGCTGGAACTTCAGATTCTGATGAGCAGGTATCATTCCTATCACAACATATAAGGAATTATTTGCTCTGCCCATATAGGTTAATAAAATTGAATGGAACTTTAAGGATAACCTAGTCTATTCTCTGATAGAAGAAATAACTTGTGTCACACAGGTAATAAATAGAATTAGGATTCTGTTTAAGTCCTTTGAATCTTAATTAAGTGATTTCCTACTAAACCACTGCAATGTGTTAATATTAGGCCTAAAGGAAAGTTTTTCTTGCTGAAAATTGGATACTGAAAATTCCCTACCATCCCAAAGTAAACTTCTTACATAGCTAACAGGCCTTTCACTCCTGCAAAGTGAATTGAGACTGGGGTAGTGTGCAGTAATGTTATACTGATGTTCATATTACAAAGTGGTATCCACTGACACTATTGGGGATTCTGTTTCCTCTCTGAACCATGAGTATTTCATGGGGGAATCAGTGAATAGAGTGGTACTGTTCCTTATCCAAGTTCTCTTGCTTCTTTCTTACTGTCTGGCAAAGAGACTTCTGATGAAAGAAGTAATAGTCCAATACAGAGCCTTTACTGATTGACACTAAAAGGGAGAAATGGTCAACAAAAACTGTGAGTGGTAGTTGTTCTGAATTCATAAATTAGAAACTGTAGTGATACCTGGGAATCAGAGGACTTGGGTTCAAGAATCATAGAAATTCAGTGCTAGAAGGCACTCTAAGAGGTTGTCTCATTCAATCCATTCCTGAACAGGAATGCCCTAGTTAATTTATCATTCAGCCTTTACTTGAAGACATTGAGTGATAGGAAAATCACTACCTCCTAAGGCAGATTATTCTGCTTTGGATCAATTCTAATTAGACAGTTTTTTTCATTATAATTTGATATTTCAAAGGATCTAGGATCATATTAATGTATATATTACCTCCATTTGTCAACTCATCCATGCCCCACGTGATTCTCATCCATAGTCCCTCAAAACTCCTCCATAGAGAATCTATCCAAATATTTTGTAGAGACCAATGCAACACTTGTGCTGGTCATACATAATTCTTTACTCTCATCTGCCAAATGCAATTCTCCACCATTAAAATAATGTACCAAAATATCTGTTGTATTTGTCATTGTCTACCACATCTCCAAATTCTACTACCTTCTCTGTGTCTGGTCTGATGTGCTCTTCTAATTAACATTCTGTACTCTAAGGTTTCCTGGAGCTGGTCCTTAGCAATTTGTTTTGGCTTATTTTGAAAGATTCTGTTATCAATTCATTTTAAACTTCAAGTCTTATATTTCTCTTATGGTCCAACACTGAATCTTAAATTCATAGTATAATGACCTTATCCACATCATATAGTAATATCATGGAATGCCAGAACTGAAAGATATTCTAAAACATGAAATCTGGAGCTAAATTGTACCTTACAACATAGAGTGGCAGAACTAGAAAAGTCTTTAAAAGATAGAATACAGAATGTCAGGATTATTGGGAACCACAGATCACAGAATATCAGAACTGAAACAGCCTTTGAATAAAGAATGTTAGAATTGGAAGAGACCTTAGAACAGAGAGTGACAGCTGGAAGATTCCTTAGTCCAGACACCTTTATGGATAAGGAAACTAGGCATAAAGAGGGAAAAATGACTTGTCTAGTACCTGTTATGTGCTAGGATTACACAATTGGACATTTTCTAAGTCTTGGTTATGCAGTTATGCATATTTTAACTATATATAACTATATGCTGCATCTACATAGAGATCTCCAACTTTTAAAGATACTAATTTGGTTGGTGGTCTTGGATTATATAGCAACAACATAAACTATGTAATTCAGTTACTGCTTTTGCAAACCAATACATTTTTGGGAAAACCACCTTCTAAGTATTCTTGTTCAGATAGGTTAGGCTTTACAGATGACAGTGAGATGCATCGAAAGTAGCACTGAATAGAAAGCAAAGATCATTGAACATATAATATCATAAATTCTTTAATCAATGGACATTAGCTGACCATTTTATTCAATCAGTAAAATGTCAATAATAATAGTTGCTGAAACATCCTTCCAGAGTTGTAGTGAGGGAAGTATTTAGTAAATCTTATAGCTTTATACAAACTTTTGTTGTTATTGTTGTTCACTTAATCCAATTCATGTGCAAGTCAAGAAGCCACCTTTGTACTACCATTGGTCCTCTTCAACCAAAAAAGGCCAACAACAGTAACAAATTTGAATGAAGGAGCAGAGTGATTGAATGATGGGATTAAGTATAGCTGTTATTAGCAGCACTGCATAAACAGATCAGTAAAATTTAGGACTCTGGCTTCCTTTCCAGGAAAAAAAAAATGGCTCTAACACCTCAGGGTTCTAGGTACCCTGAGGGTTCATTAAGTTTCTGTCTTTTATATAGCTATGACTTTAGTCCCACCATCTGTTTACCCCTCATGGTTAGGCAATAGCAACTTGTGCCCCAGTTGCATTTAGCCATTCAACTTTGGATAAGTTTTTCACTGTTCTCCAAATAAGTCAGTCAATAAATATTTATCAAGCAAGCTACCATATGCCAAGCACTATACTAAGTGCTGGGGTATAAATACAAATAACAAGGAAGATAAACACGGCCCTAAAAGAATTTATGCCCTAATAGAAGAAGACAAGATAGAGAAGGATGCTAAAGGAGAAAGGAGAAAGTAACTGGTGAGTGGGGCATGATGAAGAAAACCGAAAGCATTATAGTTAATGAGAAATAAGAAGAGTGTGTGGGTCCCCTTCTTAAATAACTTGAGTATAGTCTCCCCTTCATCATTCTGATCTCAAGAAAGATTCTGCTCAAATTAGCTCAGTCCTTACATATCATTAGTTTTATCAAGTTCATATGCAAAGGGAAAATTGGTATCGAGTGAGTCTGTTGTAGATACTTCTGGGCTGGGGTCCTGAAGATCCTTCCCAAATTTCATTTATTGCTTCTTGGGGCATTTATGTTGTGCTAACTTTAAACTTGGCCCTGGAATACTGGGCTCCTGAGAAAGGTTACAGTTCCTTCATACACTGGGGTCATTGTTCTGCCTGCAAAGTCAGTTTCTAGAATTCAACATTCAATTGTATTTTACTCTTCAAACCTTTCAAATCTTCAAGGTCATAGGCTACATTTCCTTTACTAAGTGACTGAGTTTAAAGGAGTTATTAAGTATCTCTAAGAGCACTGAGACAAAGAACAAGTAGAGGAAGCCTTTTTGAATCTTTTCATAGCCAAAGAGCTTCTTCTTCATCACATGGTTAGCTAACCAGAACCAGAATGTCTACCTATACTCCACATTTTCTCCAAAACACTTCCATTTTATGTCATCATGACACTCCCCAAAGTAGGGACTGGGATACCCATCATTGCTATATGAGAAGGCACTATTAGAGTTTTTCTGCCCATTTGCAATGTGAAAAGGACAAAAGTAAGCATGGTGGTTTGGAGAAAGCTCAGTAACTAATGAAAGGGTCTGAATTAAAAATGTGATTTGTATACCCTGGGTGACTTTGGGCATAGCCCTTTTATCCCTCTAAACCTCAGTTTTCTCATCTATAATTTGATGGGATTGATTTTAAAGGTCTCTTCCAGTTTTGAATCTTGTGATCCTCTGGTGAGTCATTACTAATACAGAGACACTGGGACTTTGCTCCTTAGAGGAGTTATGAGGGAGTTGCTTCCACTTTGCCAAAGATCATCTCCCAGGAAATAAGAGAGGAGGGAAACTCGAGATAGCCAATAAATTAATGGGTCAGTCACATGATAAACGGTGAGTACAGATTCTGCTGGAGAGATGTTCTTCTTTCAGACCAGAAAATGCCACGGGCAGAGAAACAGCATTGCTCGCAGGTAATTCAGGAACAAGGGGCAGGTTTGGAATCAGTCCTCTGGATAACTCCATGTGATGAGACTAATTATCTACCTTAATTTCTCCACAAGACAGGCTAAGTTTGCTTCTTATTCTTCATTCCTGCAACAGACATTTGTTTTCACTAAAAAGAAACAAAGTAGTCCCAGAAACTGATTGGCTCCAGCTTTCCTTATCACTTAAAGACATAATCCCCTCCCCCCAGATACTTGCACATACATACATAGACACACAGACTGAGTCTTTCAGATTTGGTAGCTGCCTGAGACCATGAAAATCATAATATCCTACTTTGATCACCTGCTGATCAGAAGCATTTCCATAAAGAGATAAGCAAAGTCATGTCTATTAAAACTGCAGCAAAAGAGGCACCAATATTTTTTTTTGTATGTCCTTGTTGTGTTAGGAAAAAGTAAACCTCCTTTTTATTAACTCTACAATGATTAACAAGTGTTTTATTTCATCCCAAAATCATGCCTAAAATAAGAGGGCTGACATTAAAATCTGGCTCTTACACCCTTCTTAAGAAGAAGAGGTACTTCAAGGCACTAATCTCTTAGAAGTCAGGGCCAGGCTATTCTGGAATCATGGATGTGTTTCTCCATGCCTATCTCAGTCAGGCAAATTAAATGGTATGGCTATAGAATAGCTTTGAGATGAGTGGTGGTTAGAGTAGTACAAAAGATCCCTACTCTCTTCAATTAATTTGCCCCAAGAACCAGAATTTCTAATTCCAGCTCTGATCCTATGTAGAATATGAATTGTTTGGGCAGAGTTATGTCCATATTTATATTTATAATGAAAGACAGTCAAGAAGTACTCAGATTAAACTAGTGGGTCTCCCTCCCTTTCCCCAATAAATTTGATTAGGTTGTGCTATATAGAATATTATTGGAAGAGGGAAGCTTCTATGGAGCTATATACATGCCTTGCCACATTGCTGAGAAGATGAAGGGTACTTACCCTGACTGGAGTTTTCTCAGTACAGTAAGGGATAGGGAAGAGTTTTCTTTCCATCTCCTATCAGGAGCAGCAATGAGAATTTACAGCAGAAGCACATGTGTTTAGATACATCCTACATGGGGAACTGAGAAGTGAGTTCCTAAGTCTACAAATGAGGACATCTTTCTTCTATAGCTGCATGAAATAAAAAGAAATATAAAGAGAAATGCAGTCTTCAATACCCTTGTTTCATTCTGATCTGGAAGAAAAAGCTGAAGGAAATAATCTAAAAAGATAGTTTTGTTTCATTATTCACTCTTATAGATCACAAAGCAGGTAACTACTCCAAAAAAAAAAATCTATTCTTATGGACTTCAATCAAGTAATCATCAAGAAATAATCCTAGGTGATAAGGGCAAATCAAAAGAATGGCATTAGATGGTAATAAAGCAAATTTTGAACTCCAACGAAGATGTCCCTTTTCAGCAAAGGAGGATTTGATTGATCAGAGGATTTTCTGGCCACCTCTCCATCAAATATTCAATCCAATATTTTGCCCATATGGCTGTTTTTTTCAAGGTTAGGAAGTTAAATTCTTATTAACCACTCCTAATGAGAAAATTTATGTTTTAGTATTTTGATATTGAATAAGATATAACTCAAGTTCTCACCTTTATTTAATTAGAATAAACTCCTTCCCTTCTGTGAAACTAACTCTACTCTTTGGGATATGTATGTTCCTTATTACAAAGGGCATTGTATTCTATTTTGATAAAAATAAATTGCTGTTATATTAAGCTTCTTGGGTCTTCTCACTGACAGATCAGGTTTTTCTGCTCATATTGACATTGGCATTATTATTTCTTAATATTGGGATTATATTTTGGTCAAGAGGATTACTTTTTTTGTTTGCTATCAGATAAAACTGAGAACTTTTATTCCTACCCTCGTGTATCAGTTCTTGATAGCAGGATACCTTGTATTTTCAGTTGAGATTCTGAATTCATTTTCAGAACTATTGATGGTATAAAAGCAGTCCAGCTATCTGTCATCATCACTGATCTCTGTATCCAACAAAAGGATGTACATTATAAAATGCATTCGAAAACATTGCTATTTTACATTTAGATTCTTTACTTAAGGATTTCAATGTGTTTTATCCTTGTCTTTTGACACAAAGATTTAATTTTTAGTTTGGCAACAATAGAAATGAAACATGAAAAAATTAAAAATTATGAAGTATTAAAAAGTATATCCCACAGAAGGCAATGGAACTATGGTGTGTGTCAGTGGGCTAAAAAGTGTAATCATTGAAGCATTCTAAAGAACGGGAGTAAAAGAGAACATCAAAGTATGAAAGGAAGAGAAGATGGAGATGGTATGGTCACATAATCAGAGCAAGGGATGACAGATTGATGGTCAGAGTGCTCTGTTGGTGTCCTTATGTTGGGAGAAGTTGAGAAAAGTTTGTGGTAAACTTATGGGAGGAGATGAACAAAAGGTGTTCAGAATGAGCAGGTGTGGGTGAGTTACAGTCTGTCTCCTTTGGGGAGATGGTACTTAATGAGTAGAAAGAGTTCTAGAATTGAGATCCTCATTCTCTCTACATTTACTACTACAATTCAATTAACCTTTTTAGACCTTAGTTCCTCATCACTAAAATCAGCAAGTCAGACAGATAACCTCTAGAATTCCTTCTAACTCTAAGTATTTAATCCTTTGGTCCCTAAAGGAGATGTTAAGGCACAGAGAAGGAAATTATTATGTACTGCTTTTACAATCAATAGTTCTGAAAAAGAGCTCAGAATCTGAACTTAAATATAGCCACCCTATTCATTTCACTCCCTGCTTTGTAGTATGAGCCTAAAATTCAGATACAGAAATTAAATTATACTCTCTGAAGCTAAAGTCAGAATACATGGATTCAAGTTCCCTACTCTACCACTTACTAACTGCGTGATCTAGGCCAGATCATTTTACTTATTTGCTTTAATTTCAAGTCCTCTAAAATAAAAAAGTTAGGTTGGAACAAAAGTTCTCATTGAATGATTTATGCTAAAATTTCTTTAATGATACCTCAAGAAGTAAATAGTTGCCCAATTGTGTTACAAATATCTCTTCCCCTGTGATAACTTGTGATAACAAGTTTGTGTATATTTAAAGCAGCATGGATTTATTTTGACAGAAATTTTAAAGCATCATGATCATGTACACAATGATCTTGGTGTTCATATAATGATTAAATTAAATTCTAACTAATTCTGACTAAGCATAACATATTATCTAAAGTTTTCAACCTGTCATTAAATTGTTTTCAAATTGCTATAAGGATGTGATATTGAGGGGTAAATTGATTTGATGGATGATTGGAAATACACACACACACACACACACACACACACACACATATCCTCATTTACATTCTATACACTGCATTAGAGTGGCTCCCTCATTCCCCTCTGTTATTCTGTGATCATACCTCATCAGATTAACCACATGATCAAGATGTTATGAGTGCATGAGTGTTTACATTCTGGCACACTGTTTGAAAACCGTCATCACTGGGCAGATGCGTTATAGGCCATTTGAAACCATCACAGACTATCATAAATGTTCTGTATTAAGCATATGCAATGCAGTATAAACCATCTGAAACCATCACAGATCCTCACAAATTTTCTGCAGGAACAAATTTTATTTTACCATTCATTGCAATATTAAGACTATTTTTTGATGGAAATATCTTTCATTCATTTTTGTCAATTGATTAGGTAGCTAAAAATAAAAAGTAAATTTCTATCTCTCAGCAATTGTAAAATTCTATCATTTTCTATGACATGTTTTGTGAGTATTTTCTTTATTCTTGTATTAAATAAAAATACAGAAATAAACTCAATGCAGAATGATATTTAAGATTGGTATTAAGCCAAATACCACAAACTTTTATTCAAATGAAAAAGTCCAAGTTTTAAGTTAAGCTTATACATGATTGTTACATCATATTAAACAAATTACAACTGATTTCATTAACAACATTATTTATATTCAAGAAAAACTGCAAAATAAATTTAACATTAAGTCTTGAAGATAATAAATAGTAAGCATGTGAGTTCCTGCTGAAATTACTTCTTTTCATTCTTATAGAATATTACAATAAAATATTCACAATTATTTTATAGTCAGTTTTGTAATTTTATATTTAGTCTTCATAATTATAAATAGAATAATATTGTTATAATTATATATTGTAAATTTTAATTTGTAGCTTTTGATGACAAAAATTATCATTGTAGTCATTGTAAGCACAGAGTCTAAAAGATTATACATCTAAAAGAACATTATGAGTGGCACATAAATTATCTGGAGAGGTTCAAAACATATTTTTGTTGTTGTTGAGAGGGATTCAAAGAACAAAAAATCTTTGCAAAATACTGGGCTAGTTGAACTCTTAAGATCCTTTTTAGCTCTTGATCCTAAAATTCTCTAAGGAGCAGATTGTATAGGAATCTAGCTTATCTGCTTAGGTTGCTAGAAAACAATGAAGTGATTATTTAGCATTTTTAAACTTATGTGGGTAAAATGCTTGGATTAGTTAAATCTTAAGGAACATTTCTAGTTCATCAATTCTCAGACCTTTCCATTGGGCATTTTATTTTTCAATAGATTAATAAACACCGATTTAGCACCTACTATATGCAGAGAATGTGATCTGCTCAAGAGGAGATAGAAAATTAAGATATACAGAAATTGTGCCTTCATGAAGATAACCTCATAATAGGCAAATACATAACTAGAATACATATTAAGAAGTGTTTCAGAGAGGAATAAATAAAATGTGAAGTATAGTCAGAGAATTTAAATATTTTACCAATTGTAGATAGCAGGAAAAGCTTCAAAGATGATAAATTTAGAGCTAAAAGAACATTCGAGGCCAAGTAGTCCAACCGCTTCATTTTAGAGATGAGAAAACTAAAATCCAAGAAGACTGACATTCAAGGTCACTTAGATAATGTCAGAAATAGAAATTGATTCACTTGCACCATTCTGAGAAGGTAGCATTTGAATTAGAATTTAAAGAATGAGTAAAAAGCAGCTATATGACCCAGTAGATAAAAATACCAGGCCTAAAGTCAGGAAATACCAGGTCTAAAGTCAGGAAGACTCATCTTCCTGAATCCAAATCTGGCTTCTTAGCTGTGACTCTGGGCACTTAACCCTGTTTATCTCAGTTTCCTCATCTGTAAAATTAGCTGGGCGAAGCAAATGGCAAACCAGGCCAGTATTTCGGCCAAGAAAACCTCAAATGGGGTCATGAAATGTAGGACATAATTGAACTAACAGAATAAAAAAATTCAAAGGTGGGTGGAGTTCAGTTATAGGAAATTGAGTTAACAAAGTGCCAGAGGTAGGAAGACACTGAGAGTATTCAGGGATAGCCCAATTAAAAAGTATAGTAAGACAGGTGGAAAAGAATTGTGTGAGGTAAGACTGGAAATGTAAGATGGACTCAGACTGTGGCGATCCTAGAATCTTGTAGTAAAGATCCTGTGAAAAACATATTTGAACTTCCTCTATACACAATAAGGAGCCATGATAAGGTTGTCACAATTCAGTCAATTAAAAGTATTTATTGAGTACTTGCTATGTATCAAATACTTCAGTTACATTGTTAAGAGTGATTCAGAAATATAAATCAGTCTTTGTATAATTGCAGCTCCTAATCTAGTTAGAGAGACCCAATTCAACTCGTCAACCAGATAATAGGACTAGAGACAAAAAAAAAAGGAAAAAAAAATTCTTCTCTCAAGAAACTTGCATTCCATAATTGTACAAGAAACAATGTCAAACAATTGAAAATAATTTATCATTAAGGTCCACATTTTGTAAGAGTCTATGTTATAGGAATTTAGATAAAAAGAGAGACCACTGAGGGCTGGAATAATCAAGAAGACTTGAGCTTGGTCTTGGAGAAGCAAGATAGATAGGAATATGATAAACAAAGAGAAGAGAGTTGGGCATCTTGAGTAAGGGAAACATCATGAACATGTATATTTCCTAAAATCCTGACCCCAAACTAAAACCCTGTAAGTAGTCATAAGGAAAGAGAGGGGCTAGGACTTTTCAGAGTTTGAAGAATAGGCTCAGGAATTTTGCTAGGTAGAAAAATGCCTCAAAAGAAGGGCATAAATAAATTTTGCTATAATACTTAAGTCAAAAAAAAAAGACAAGGTATATGTTCCAATTTGTGATAGCTTTGGAAAGAGCAAAGTTTTCATTCTAAAACATACTTACAGATTATTAAAGCTGGAAATCAACAGAATATAGAATATCACAGTAGGAAGACAATTTAAAAATCACTTGGTCTAATCCATTCCTTTAATAGACAGTGAAACTGAAATTCAGGGAGAAGCTACCTGCTCAAAATCTCACATTTAAGTGACAGAATACAACCAGAACCCAAGTCTCTGACTTCTTTCCTCAGAACTACTCTTCCACAACATTTTTGTAGCATTCAGGAATTTACAGAACAAAGGTCTTGTGATTGAGAAAAGAATAAGATGTGATCTAGTTTCGTTCCCTTACTCAATCTCTCACTTTAGTGAGTTAAAGATAAGATAAAGTGAGAAACTCTAAGAACATTCCTCCGAAGTTTGTCAGGTTGATACTAATTTTTTTTAATATCATCCTTACTTTTTATATCCATATGCAAGTAATTGGGAGCAAGGACACTTTTTTTTTTCAGTTTCAAATGAACAATTTGATCTATTTTTAAAAATCATTTCATTTATTATTTATTTATTAGCATCATTTTTTGAAATTTTGAGTTCCAAATTCTCTCCCTCCCTTTCACCTCCTCCCCAAATCAGTCAGAAAGGCAAGCAATATAACATCAATTATAATGTAAAATGCAAACATTTTTCTGTATTAATCATATTTCAAAAACAAAACAAATAAGAAAAATAAAGTGAGAAAATATACTTCAACTTACACTCAGTTTATCAGTGCTCTCTTTGAAGAAAGATAGCATTTTTTCATTACAAGTCCTTTGGAATCCTCTTGGATCATTATATTAAGGCAAAGTAATCAAGCCTTTCAAAGCTGATCATCACTATAACATTGTTGTTATTGTGTACAGTGATATCCCATTTCATTTTGCATCAGTTTATATAGGTTTTGTTATGTTTATTTGAAACTATCCCCCTCGTAATTTCTTTTAGCACAATAGTATTCCATCACAATCATATACCACAACTTGTTTAGATACAAGTGATGAGTATCTCCCCGATATCCAATTCTTTGCCACCACAAAAAGAGCTGCTATAAATATTTTTTGTATTTTCTGGTCTTTTTTCCTTGGAAATTCATTGGAATTCAGACCCAGATCAAAAAACATGAATATGTATATATCCCTTTGGGCATAGTTCCAAATTGTTCTCCAGAATGATGGCTTCAGTTCATAACTCCACCAACAATTCATTACTATACCTATGTTTCCCTCATTCCTTCCAATATTTGTTACTTGATAGGTGTGAAGTGATCCCTAAAATTATTTTAATTTGTATTTTTCTAATCAATAGTGATTTAGAGCATATTTTCATATGACTGTAAATGGCTTTGATTTTTCTCTCCTGAAAACTGCCTGTTCATATCCTTTGATCTTATCAGTTAGAAAATGGTTCTTGTTTTTTTTTTTTTAATTTTTATTTAATAATTACTTTATATTGACAGAATCCATGCCAAGGTAATTTTTTTTTTTACAACATTATCCCTTGCATTCGTTTCTGTTCCGATTTTTTTCCCCTCTCTCCCTCCACCCCCTCCCCTAGATGGCAAGCAGTCCTTTATATGTTGGATATGTTGCAGTATATCTTAGATACAATATATGTTTGCAGAACCGAACAGTTCTCTTGTTGCATAGGGAGAATTGGATTCAGAAGGTATAAATAATGGTTCTTGTCTTTATAAATTTGATTCAATTTTTATACACTTGAGAAATAAGGTCATTGTCAGAGAAACTTGTAAAAAATTTAGTATTACTTTAATGTCTTGATATATTTTAGCATAATGTACTTTCCTGATTATTTCTTTTACAGAGGCTTATTTCTGCTTTTTCTTTGTCTGAGATTATGATAGCTATCTTTGACTTTTTTTACTTCAACTAAAGAATGGTAGATTCTACTCTAGCCCTGTATTAGCTCTGGGTGTGTGTGTGTGTGTGTGTGTGTGTTGTAAACAATATATTGTTCAATTCTGGTTTCTAATATATTCTGCTCTCTGCTTCCATTTTATGGGTAAGCTCATCCATTTACACTCACAGTTATGATTATTATGTATTTCTTTCCAACCAATTAACTTCTCTCCTTTCTCTCCCCTTCATCTCTTCTCTTCTTTTCTCTTTCCTTCTTTTCCCTTATTCCTGTCTCTCTCCCTCCCTTTCTCCCTCTCTCTCCCTTTCCTTTCTTCCTTTCCCTCTACTTCCTCCCATTCCTCTCTCTCTCTCTCTCTCTCAATATTTCTTCTTGCATTATTGGTACATGAGGAGAGCAATATTTTCAACTCTTTTGTTCTGCTCTCCAAAGAGAACATTTGAGCCATTTTTTTTTCATTTGATTGCAACTTTCTTTCATCTTTTCCTGTAATTCATTCTGAAAATATCAAGAAATTGGAACTATAGAATTTCAGAATCTCAATAATGTGTTTTGGATCTTCTTTGCCAATTTATTGTGCATAAGACTAAGATTTCAAGCTAATTTATATTGATAAGCTATAAATAATACCTTTTATCACCCATTGCCCTTTTTCAACCATTCCATAAATGGCATTAAGGAAAAAGAAGACTGAGAGGGTAACTCACAGGAGTACAAGTCATTTTTTTCTGTCTCATACGTTGTCATAACTAGAGAATTCATGCTCTAGTTGCCAAACTACAGTCCATAAACCTTCTCACATTTACTTAGGTTGGTCTTCAAGTACTAAACTTAGTTTATCAGAATTGCACTCAAAGCCTTTTCAGCATGGTGGAATATGTCAGAGTTTACCTCTGCTGGCTTAGCCTAAGATTCAGGATCAAAAGAATAAAAGGGTCTTATAGTGTAATGACATTAATTGACATTTTCATGCCATATTAAATTTCTCATTAATATTGAGATTGTAGAACACTAAAAATCCCAGAATTTTTTCACATGTACTTCTATCTAATCATGCATCTACTCTCTAGCTTTTGGAAATTGATTTTTTGAACCCAAATAAAGGACTTTTACTTTACTTCTATTAGATTTTATCTTATGCAATTTATTATAGCATTCTTCCCTTTCAAGATTTTTTTTAAATTCACATCTATACTTTTTGCTTATGTAAATTTCTTTTAACTGTCCTAATCATGATAAAGTCCTTAGGGGTTACCTATGTCATCTTCCCATGTAAAAATGTAAACAGTTTTATTTTACTGAATCCCTTATGATTACTGTCATGCTTATCTTTTCATTTTTCTCTTGAGTCTTTGCTTGGATATCAAATTTTTTATTGGCTTCTGATATTTTCATCAGAAATGCTTGAAAACCCAAAGTTCTTTTGGAAGTGAGACTAGGACCACCATTCCCTTGTAAGTGACCACCAGCATTCACTTCTTTTCTGGAACTGAAATCCAGAATGGCATATTGGTAATAAAGTTGCCAATCAACACCAGTTGTACCAGTGCCAATAAAAAGTACTTCGTAATTTTTTCTGATCAGTTGTCCAACCCCTTTACTGTCTCTGGGCTGAGAACTCTCAAAGCTGCTGTTGCTGTTATAAGCACGCTTGCCATCATCATGTGTGTGGATCCCAGGTAGGCCTCCACTCTGGTGTCACAAAGTTATCCTGATGACCCTATAAGTCTTCTTAGACCAGAAAAAATCTTGATTTTTGTCTCTGCTACTCCAAAATTTGATTTCAGGCCTTATTGTATTTAAAGTCATTTGGAGGGGAATGTTGGGAGAGCTTATCTGGGTTGTTACTCCTAATCCTCCATCTTATATTTGGTCCACTTCAATAAACATTTTGTGGAGGGATATAGCAGATACAAAAAAACCATTACCAAGAAACATAAGAAGACAATGAACTAATAATGTACTAATAACTTAGTTAATCAAAATTACAGAATGTGATACCTGAACTGGTATTTAAAAGGAAAATGATAAAATGAGGTTTTAGGAATGGGAAACATTTTGTCCACAAAATGGAATATTGAGTTAGAATTGTCTGAATTGACTGAAATAGAGTTTGTGAAATCTCATTCATTTGCCTTTCTTGACAGTTAATTTAATCAGTGCTGCTTATATTGTTTGTGTAGGCTATGTGAAACCTAGAAGGTGGTTGCACAATGTTAGTGAAAGTAGTGAACTGGTGATAACAGTCAGAGATTAGTAAAGGAAATTAATAAGTTTTACTGAAGTCATTTGGAAAATTTCACATAGCATGAAGCAGATAATTTTGCTTATATTGGATGTCTTCCAGGAAAAGTTTATGATCTTTTGTCTGATGGTATTGAGGGAGGGATATCTTGCTTCAAGGTCAGGTTAAACTAGCTGCTCTCTGAGGTGCCTTCCAACCCTCCTCAAAATCTTTAATGGCTCCCTATTGCCAGTAGGATAGTTTTTAGTCTCATATGAATTTCCTCTGTTAATCTGGGCAGCTTCCCTACATCTGTCGTCTATGTTCAACTCAATTTCACAAACCATTTATTACATTAAATACTTATATATATTTATTACATTAGATAATACTAGTGAAGTTGCAAAGTTTATGTAAGACTTCATCTTTGCTCTTATAGAATTTGTACTCTAGCACTATGTATACAGATAACACATACAGAAAATATACATAATACAAATATTTGCCCCAAGTCATAGAAGTAATAAAAAGTAGATCTATGATTCTAATCCACATCCTTAGCTTCTGGAATC
Source organism: Antechinus flavipes (assembly GCF_016432865.1). Lineage (NCBI taxonomy): Eukaryota > Metazoa > Chordata > Mammalia > Dasyuromorphia > Dasyuridae > Antechinus > Antechinus flavipes. The sequence continues at coordinate 427,476,177 of NC_067399.1, forward strand.
TTGAATTTGGAATCAGAAGCCTTGGGTTTGAATCTGAATGCTACGTGTATGATCTCGGACAAGCCACTTAATCTTTATAAGCCTCACTTTAGTTATGTGAAATGAATGGGTTGCATTAGATTCTCTCCTTTCTTAAAGTAGTTTCTAAATTTTAGAGAACACTAAATACTATAATTGTATAAAAGAGATGTAAGAAAAGTGCATTATAAAGTATGAGGGATCCAGTCCTCTAGAAAAGATAAGAGAAAAACACACAGGGAAAATAAAGGGAAGAAGAAAATAAGAAAAGAAAAATGGACAAGGGAGAGAGAAAAAATTGATTTAGTATTCATTTTGTGGAGAGTAGCAAAGAGAGACATCAACTATCTCAATAATAGTGGCACCTACATCACAGGTAACAATTGCCTGCCTTATATTTTACTATAGTAGTTGTTTTTATTTTAATGGTGCCAGGCTTTGACCTCCAACTTCTATTTCTCCTCTTTTAAATTTGTCTTGGTAACAACTGGTGAGAAATGTGGTCTGCCAGCCCTGCCATTGCCATCTAGGCATTAAAACCTAGTCACACTCATACCACACTTTGCCTTAATAAACCACATTTCTGTGTTGCATTCTGAGCTTGGGTGTTAAAGTGAAGAACTAACAGAAATACATTTTATAATAGAACACTATGTTTTATTTGTGTCTTTATATTCATAAACACCTGATACAGACTCAACCTAGCACATGGTAGGCACTTAGAAATTGTTCAAAGAATGGATAAATAATAGTAAGGTGCTTACACTTCAATACTTTAGTGAACTCAATGTCATGTAGACACTTAAATATATGGTCATTGAATTATGTAAAATCTTCTCATTATGAATATTTCCTCCTTCTCAATAAAGATCACGATTTAGCTGTACCTTCTTTTTCTATGGAATTCTTTCTACATTTGGTGTAAATCTTCCTTAAAAGATCCATCCAATACATTAGAGATCTTCATCTAGTTCTTTTAGAATCTCCTAAACACCAGGGCAGCACTCAGAAATCTTTACTCTTAGAAAGAAACTAGCTTATTTCCTTCTGTTATTAATTCAACCCAGAATTTTGGGGTATCAGAGTTAAAAAGTTTTCATAGGAAAAGAACAGAAAGATCAATAAATGTGTGTAGTCCTGGGTTTAAATCCTGGCTGTCAATGAAGATGTGCATGACATTGGTCAAGTCTCATGACTTCTCTAAGTCTTAGTTTCCACGTCTGTAAAGTGAAGAGGCTGAATGGGATGACTAAATCTATGCTCCTGTGAACTCAGTAGAACCAATAAATACTAAGCAGAAATCCCCTTTATAACAAGTCATTTCCAAGAATTTATTAAGCATTTACTATACGTCAGACACTGTGCTAAGCAATGGGGATTCAAAGAAAAGCAAAAAGCATCTATTTCCTGCTTTCAAAAAACTTGTAGTCTAATGAGAGAGAAAACATAGAAACAATTATATTTAAAGAAAATATATTCAGGATAGCTAGGAGAGAATTTAAGATGGAAGGTACTAGATTAAGGAAGACTGGGAAATGCTTCTCATAGAACAAGGGACTTTAACTGAGACTTGAAGAAAACTGGGAAGTAGAGTTGAGGAAAAAGAGAGTTCTAAGCATTGGGGATGTCCAGTGAAAATTCATAGAATTGATGTGAAACCATTCTGGAATGCAATTTGAAATTATACACAAAAATTATACACTATGTACTTTTTAATCTATCTATGCCAATGTTGGGCTGTATCCAAAAGAGATCAAAGAAATATGAAAAGGTCAGATCATATAAAAATATTTATTGTAGCTCTTGATATAATGGCAAAAATAATAAATCTAGAAACTAAAGGATGCTCATCAATTGAAAAATGGCTGAATAAGTTGTGATATATGAATAGTATAGACTACTATTATCCTGTAAGATTTAAGAAAATTTCAAAGAGACAAGGAAAGACTTATGTGAACTGATTCAGAATTAAGAAAGCAGAACAATTATGCTAAAACATTAATGTTATAAAAATGAATAATTTGAGGACTTTTATTAACTGATGAAAAATTAAAAGGCAGAAATAAAAAAATATACATTCATTTATAGTTTGTTGAGACAAGCACCTTTTAAAGCTGTAAGAACTATGATTAATACATTGATCATCATGAGCACAGAGAACTGAAGATGAAAAAATATGCTATCTAACTCCTGACAGAGTGGTGATAGGTTTAGGGTATAAAATAAGACATATGTCTTTGTTAACTGCAAATTAGGCCTTTTGTTTTTTTGATTGTGTTTATTTGTTACAAGGAATTTGCTTTGCTTTTTTTATTCCTTTGGAGTTGGGGTGGGAAAGAAAATAGACTTCTGTTCATAAAAAAACAATAAAAAACAGAAAAGTAGGGATGTTATAGATGTGGAATTTTATATGCCTTTTCAGATGAGGTCACTTTGTTGCAAAAAAATCTTTCTCAGGGTGGAGTTAATCTATAAATATTAGTATATAAAAATGAATCAATAAAACTTTTTTTAAAAGAAAAAAATTTAAAAGTGCATGTTTGGGAGATGGAGTGTCATGTTTGAGGAACAGCAAGAAGGTCAGAATATATAGAGGGGAGTAAAGTATAACAAGACTGGAAAGGTAGGAAGACTTTAAAAGCCAAAGAATTTTATGGTTGATCGTGAAAGCAATAGAGAGCCATTGAAGATTAGTGAATAGTATAAAGGAAGGTCTCATGTCAGACATATTTTTAAGGAAGATTAATTTAATAGCAAAGTAGAGGATGAATTAGGGTAGGGAGAGACTTGAGGAAGGCAAACCAACCAGAAAGCTATTACAATAGTTCAGGCATGAGGTGATAGGGATCTGAAAATAGCTATATTAGAAAAAAGAAAGAGGCACATTAGAAAGATGTTATCTAGGTAGAAACTACAATTTTTGGTAACTGATTGGATATTGGGGGAGGGGGAGACAATAAAGAATAGAGAATTAGAGAATAACACTCTATAGTGAACCTGAGGAATAGAGGATGCTAGTGTCCTGGACAATAATAGTGTTAGTAATCATTTAGACTCATCAAAGACCTCTTTCTAAGACAGTGTTATCCATTTTTTAAAATTGGTTTTAATATATGTATATATTTAAAAGTTTACATATATACACATACATATACATACATACATATGTGTGTGTGTGTGTGTGTGTGTGTGTGTGTGTGTAGCTAGACGGAGCAGTGAATAGAGCATTGGCCCTGGAGTCAGAAGGATCTGAGTTCAAATCTGATCTCAGACACTTAACACTTAACTAATGACTCTGGGAAAATCACTTAATATCTTTTCCCCAACACACACACAAATATATATAAACTATTATATATAAATATATTTATTTATATGTGTATATTAATCTAAGCTCTATTCAATCACCCCTGTGTCAGAAAGTGAGTAACGTATTTCATTGTGAGTTTTCCTGATTTTGCTCATTTCACTCTGTATCAGTTTATCCAAGCCTTTACAGGTTTCTCTGAAAATATTTCCATTAGTTGAGAACTTATCCAACCATTCTGGAGAACAATTTAGAAAACTGTGCATTCTTTTTGATCCAGCAATACCACTGTGATTTGTATCCCAAAGAGATTATTAAAAGGGGGAAAGGTCCCACATGTGCAAAAAAATGTTTGTCGCAGCCCATTTTATTATTACAAAAAGACAGAAAATGAGTGGATGGCCCACTATTTGGGGAATGACTGAATAAATTATGGTATATGAATGTAATGGTATATTATTGTTCTATAAAAATGACAAATAGCTTGATTCAGAAAGGCTTGGAAAGACTTACATGAACTAATGCTGAGTGAAGTGAGCAGAAACAAGAGAACATTGTACACAGCAAGAAAATTATGTGATGGATTTGGCTCTTTTCAACAATGAGGTGATTCAAGCTTTGTGATGGAAAGAGCCATTTGCATCCAGTGAGAGTCCTATGAAGATAACATGCAGACCAAAGCATATTTTGTTGTTATTTCTTTACTTGTTTTTTCCTCATTTTTTCCCTTTTGATCTGATTTTTCTTGTATAGTATGACAAATATGGAAATATGTTTAGAAGGATTGCACTTTGACCTATATCAGATTGCTTGCTCTCTAAAAGAGGATGGGGAGGGAGATAGAACACAAGATTTTACAAAAACAAATGTTGAAAACTACTTTTGCATGTATTTAGAAAAATAAAAGGACAAAATGAAAAAAGAAAACATTTCCATAATTACTTAAAGAACAATAGTATTCCATCATTTTCACATTCCATAATTTGATTAACTAGTCTCTTCCTGATGGACATCCCCTAGATTTCTAGTTCTTAGCCATTGGAAAAAGAGTTTTCATCAATACTTTATACATGTAGGTCCTTATCTGCTTTTTTTTTTTTTTTTTTTTTTTTTTGGTATCTTTGGGAAGTAGAGACCTAATAGTAGTATTGTTAAGTCAAAGGGTATATGCATAGTTTAATAACTTAATAAACAATAGTTTAATGATTTTGTGACCCCTTTGTTAGAAAATTTTTCTTGCTTCAATCTCTCCCTATAAAAATTCTAATCACTAGTTATAGTTCTCTTCTTGTATCCACATAGAACAAATCTAGCCCCTATTATAAATAATCATGTATTTTAGATTAGGTCTTATCCATCACTGCTCAAGTTTAAATCATCCTTGCTATTTTGCCTACCCCCATCATACAACACTGAATAGGAAAGTAGGACAAAATGGGTTTCCTCTGATATGTGTGTGTGTGTGTGTGTGTGTGTGTGTATGTGTGTGTGTTATGTGTGCAATTAAACTCGAGCTTATATAACTTTGGGTTGGAGTCATTTCTGTCTTTGTTGAAAAAATGCATAGCTGCCCATAGCTCTTCATTTGTTCTTTAGAGAATACTTTTTTTTAAATCAACATACCCCAAAGGTCTCATATAGTCAATAGAGATGAATTCAAGGCCTGTTTCTATCTGTGTTATTACTTGTTTAAGATCTTGAGACTCAATTTTTCATGTAGAAAATGGAAATAAAACACTTTACAAGGAAATCCTTCCAAAAGGATTGTGAGACTCAGAGATGATTATAGATATGTGAATGCTTTGAAACTCTTAAGTGCTATATAAATATAAGAAAGTTACAACTATCACTTTTATGATTTTGGAATTAGGAGACCATGCCTCAGTTTCTCATGCATAAAATGAGGCCCAGATAATCTTTCAGTTCCAAATGCCATAATTCCAAATGACTTTACTTTCTTAAACTTTAGTTACTTAATTTGCAAAACAGGGATAACATTTGTACTCAGAAGTTTTTGTTTTTGAGGAAACCCTTTTTAGAAATATGATTTTTTATTAGAATTCTCTTTCCTCAGATAACATTCTTCACTTCCTCCCTTCCCCCCTCCAACGCTTTATTTCTCAGACTCCTGTTTCCTGTGCCTAGAATGTCTTCCTTCTCTCTTCACTTGCTGAATTCCTACTTGCCTTCAAAAGCTGAGCTCAAATGCCATCTCTTGACTGAGAAGAGTTTTTGATTCAATCTTTCCCCTTGTGGATTCCCAGTAGAACTTTGTGTTACACATCTCTAATACACTTATCAAGCAATATATATTAACATATTAGCATTCTTTGCACTTGTGTCTTATCTCTCTCCCAAACACAAAGCTCCTTGAAGTCAGGAACTAGATCTTATCAATACTTCTCATCTTCAAAGTCTACTAGAAGTTCAAAATAGTGGATTCACCTTATCTTTGTGGAAGTGAATCACTTGTTTCTTTTTTTACTTGATTTGTAACAAATGTATCACAGTCAGATTCTCCCCAGAGTTGCAAGAGAAAAGAATGGGTAGGTCAGTTCTGGACAATTTTTAGATTGTCATTGATTTAAGAGCATTACAATGACTTAGATTAAGTGTTTTTTTAGTGAGGAAAAGTGTTCACATGTTTGCTATTGCTGTTGATTTGGACCTGTTATTTCAATGATATAGGAAACTTCAGGCAAGTAAACTCTCCCCCACTAATGCAGATAGAGAACTATTCTGTAAATTGGAGACCTTAGAGAGTTGATTGGGGAACTGAGAAATTACATAACTTCCTAGAATCATACAGTCAATATGAATTAAAGGAAGGAACTGAAATCAGGTCTTCCTGTGAATTCTCTCTTTTCTCTCAATTCTTGACATATTGGCAGTAAAAAGGAGAAAAATTCTTAATAATACATATACATATACATATATATTTAATGATGAGAGGTTAATTAAGGATCTCTGAAATACAGAATCAAAAACATTATGAAAAAATAATTATTTTGATAATATAAATAAAATGTTAGCAAAAATCAGGTCAGTATTGAATGATTACCATGTACCTACCACTAAAGCCCCTCATTTTACACCCTTGCTTTTAGATACGACTCTAGTTTTCTAAAAGCCACTGGAAGGCAAATACTTTCACATCACTCCAACCCTGAAAAACCAACTGACTGGTGTGTTGTTTAAGGAACTTCAATCTAAGTTAAGTTCCTGAATTCTCATCAGCACAGGGCTGGCCACATCATGATTAATTTTTAGCCAGAACAATAGGAGAAAAATTTCTACTAAGGAATAGAAGAGCCTCAATCAGACTCTATAAAGGAAGAATCTACAGTGACAAACCCATGTATGCTTGTTATGCTGAAGCAATTATGTTCAATACCATCTAGTCATGATGAAAGGGATGAAGAAAAAGACACTTTGTTTGTCAGGCAGAGTTTACAGTGTAATGGGGAAGGCAATATCTATCGACAGAAATCAACTTCAAAATTTAAGTCCATTCATGACTCTTTTCAATAGTGAGGTTATTCAGGCCAGTTCCAATGGTCTTGTAATGAAGAGAGCCATCTGTACCCAGAGAAAGGACTGTGGGGACTGAGTATGGAGAACAATATAGTATTTTCACTTTTTTATTGTTGTTTGCTTGCATTTTGTTTTCTTTCTCATTTTTCCCCTTTTTATTTGATTTTTCTTGTGCAGCATGATAATTATGTGAATATGTACAGAAGAACTGCACATGTTTAACATATATTGAATTACTTGTGGTCTAGGGGAGGGGTTGAGGGTAAAGGAGAGAAAAATTCGGAACACAAGGTTTTGCAAGGATAAATGTTGAAAACTATCTATGCATATGTTTTGAAAATAAAATGCTTTAATAAAAAAAATTAGGTCCATCTTAGGATATTTAGATCATAGAATTAGAGCCAGGAAGGATGTAAAGGTAAACTCATCCAACCAATGTTACCATTTTACTTCCCTTCAGTGGTATTGCAAATCATGCATGCCTTTTCATTCTTCCATAAATCAAACTAGAAGTTCCCCCCCACCACAGCATTCCAGGGATGTAAGAGTAATCTATGGGCAAGGGATAAAAATTTGAAGTATATAGAATTCCATAAGACATAGAAGTTCCAAGAAGAAAGAGATGGTTGAAGGATAATTAGAAAGAGGCATCAGAAAAGAAGTAAACCCTTGGAATTTTAAAGGATGAATAAGAATTAATGATGGAAAATACAAAAGATGCATAGTAGGAAGGAGGAAAAGCAGCTACAAATCTTGTACTATAAGATGGACCCTAAGGAAACAAGTATTGATTGACATAAAAAATATGCTGGGGAATGAGCATGAGATAAGATTGAAAATATCTGATTATCTTCTGGCTATGCTTAGAGAAAATATCCCATGAAGAAACTAAATTCCTTAGATGCTATAGGTAACTCCAATTTGTAAACTTATGCAACATTTTGTCCCAAATGCAATGTATGTGAAGAATCTTATTTTAGTCTGTCAACTATAAGATAGAGGGTCATTTCTATTTCTATATCATTTTAAAGTTTGCAAAATGACTTCTTAAGACCATCTCTGTTAAATTAAGTAGAGCAGATATTACACTTTTTACAGATTTTACAGATTATCAAACTGAGGCTCATAAAGGTAAAATAGGCCCAAGAATCATACTTCCTGATTATGAACTCAGTGTTCTTTTCTACATAATAAGAAATCTCTTTAAAGCAGAGTTTCTTAATATTTTCCCCATGTACTCCTTTCACATTCTGATGATGTCTATGAATCGCTTCTCAGAATGTTCTCAAATGCATGGAATGAAATACAAAGTATTACAAAGAAAATCAATTATATTGAAATGGTCTTAATTTGGTTTTTAATCTCAACTTCATGGACTAAGGTTATAAGTCCCTTCTTTAAAATATATATAGACAATGGCCACATCATAGATTTACATTATAAGAAGAAATACTTGGAGAATCTTTTTGAAATAGATTTATCTTCTGATAAGTCAGACCAAGAATATGTCAACTAATCTGCCAAATTCAGACGATGCTATGATGTACTACATAGAAAGGCTTGATACGAAGCTATTAGCTTTGTGATTCTCTATCATGGCTCAACAATGAAATTTTGACTAAGGTCATACTAGTTGGAAACATTTCATACTCCACCCATCTTTACTAGTTGCCCTTGAGAAGGGTTTGGAAGGTGATCTCAGGGCTATCAGAAGTGAATCAGTGTTTTTCCTTAAAGAGAAACATTGTTGTAATTTTCTACTTTGGGTTTTGTTGGTTTATTTTTGTTTTTTTAAAGCATTGAACTGTAGTGTGGCTGTGGTAGGGAGGATTGATTTCATGATTCTTTTTTTTAGATTATATTTTTTGATGCTTAATCAATCAGTTTGAGGAGTTTGGAGGAGGTATATGGGTTGCCTGGCTTCTTCTCTCTTTCACAATTTAGTTTCTGCTTAATCTTAAGAGCTTCCTGTTGAAGCATGAGCCTTTCTTTTTTAGCCCTTCTCAGACTACTTGACACTTGAAATTATAAAACACCAGTTGAGAATATTCTGTCCTCCTCACTTGATCAGTGACTAGAGGAAGTTGTGTATAAAACTTGAAACACATTTCTTTATTTTTGTTCTCAATCATTAAAATGTTCCTAGATGTGTTAAGCTATGTCTTTAGCTGTCTCTTTGATAACTTAAAATTTTTCAAGTGAGCATCTGAGTTGCTTGGTACATTGTTGCCCTAATAGCCTTAGTAGTGAGGAAAATGTTAGAACTGACGTTCCAGGAATGTGACCCATGGGCAATCCATTTTCCCTCTGGATCTCTGTTTCCTCATGCTAGAAAAGAAAAAGAAAAAGAAAAAAAAAGTTGTTGAATTAGAATGATCCCTGAAGTCCTCTCTTGAGCCAAGACATTCCCAGGTACATTTAAAGTATGTGAAATGGTTTTTATGGAGATAACATTTTTCTATAGTTTGAGTCATTTTTTTCCTTACAAAAATCCTATCAGGTATTAAAAGAAATATTATGTCTATTCAACAGATAAAACTGAAGCTCAGAGAGTTTAGTGATTTACTATAAGAGGCTCAATTAAAAATGTAAGGATCACCATTTGAAAAAATTTCAGTTCTCCTTAGATGTGCATTTATCTTCTTTTTACTACTCCATGTTCCAAAAAAAGCTCTGATTGTCTGCACTCAGAATTACATGGATCAGAGAAAATCATGTCATGTAGAATACATACATATATGAATCTGCATTCATTTGAACATTTGAAAAGATGTTCAAGAACATTTAAAAAGTGAAATTTGTTTAATTTGTAGGAATCCTTGAAGTAAAGTAAAAGATCATAGTAAGTTAACATGTCACATAAGGACTTCTGTGATTGGGTTGTAAGGTAGTGGAACAGGCTTTGGGTTAATTTTCCCAGAACTTAAAATGTGTATATACATGTTAATATTAGAACATTATACAACTATTCCAATTCAATAAACAATCATTAAATATTTAATGTGGCCATAAAAAGTGTTCTAGAAAAATTTGAAAGGGGGGAGTTACTCTCAGCCAGGGGAGGGGATCTATGAAGGCTGCCTTTGAAAATGCAAGAGGATAAGAAACGACAAGAGCAATCAATACAGTCTGACTGGAATTTAGAATCCATAAAGTTGAGCTAGATGTATATTCTGCATGGCATGATTTTCTCTAGTTCTATGCACTCCTGAGTACAGACCATCAGAGCTTTATTTGGAATATGGTGTACAAGTAGACCTACTTTTGTGGTAGGCCGATGAATACCAGGTAAAGGACTTTTTTCATCCCTGTAAAGGGGGAAGAAGAAGAGAGCAGCAAAATGTTCAGATCTCTGTGTTAGGGAAATTATTTTTATAGCTAATTATAAGTGGTTAATAATCTAACTGATTAATTTAAGGCTTTCACAGGGAAACTACCTTTATGGGATGGAGCTTTTACATAAATTTATTTTTATGACAGTGCAAAGCTCCTGACATGTTACTATTGCAATATATGACCTTATGTGTGTGAAGAGGATGATACCATGATAGGTTGAGACCCAGGACACCATGATTCTGGTCCTGGCACTACCACATATTGTGCCTTAGGAACCCATGAAGTTTTCTGAATCTCAATTTTCCTTCCTGATAAATGAGAGGACTTGCATTAGTTAATATCCTTTAAGTCTGTGACTGAATGTGGCCATAAAGCTTTGGACTTAATACCTTCACTCCTTGCAGCAGAATTCTAATGAGTGTCTGGTAGGTACCACCAAGTGGTCAGCATCACTCTAATCAAATGGGGTTACTGGCCTCCTTCAGGTCATGATACTATGATGGTTGTCAGGTACAAAGGCACTGATAAAAAGTGATTGTTCCTCCTCTGCAGACATTCAGTCTCATTTCTATACTATTCCTATGCAAATACATCCCAGTTTGAGGTCCCTGGTGGAATTTTAGGGACAATTTATGGAATGAAACATATACCAAAATGTGTGTGTTGGGGGAATACTGTCGTCCCTGAACAGCCCTGAGTGTTAGTCAAGGTAAAAATCTTCTCTTCAAGCCATTGGTGGCCTCCACCCCCATAATCTTGTTCTCTTCCGTGAACTGGTTTAAATTTAATGCCATAAAACCTCAGAATTGAAAGGAACCTCAGGAGTCATCTTGCCCAGATTATACATGAGAAAAAAACTACTTTACACCTTCTCATACCACAATGATATCAACTACAGACTTCCAGTGATGATGAACTCACCATATCCAAAGATAACCTGTTTATCTTTATTACAGATCTACTTTTTAAGATATTTCTTTATATCAAACCAGAGTCTGCTTCCTTGTAACTTCCATTCACTGCATTTAATTTTGCCTTCTGGGGCCAAGCAGAAAAAAAAATGAATTCCTTTTCCAAAGGATAGCCTGCCCATAACGCCACCCTTTTCCCAACCCTCCCACCACATATTCTTTTCTCTAGAATAAATATTCTTATTTTCTCCAGTCCATCCTAATACATTATGGCCTCAAGTCCTTTCACTATCCTGGTGGGTATCCTGTGACTGTGCTCTGTCTTTTAAATATTCTTCCTAAAAAATGGCACACAGAATTGAATACTGTATTTCAGATGTTTTCTGACCATTGCATTCCAGGCTGCACTTTATATATTCTCTACCATGCCCAGAAATGCCTTCATTCCTCCTAGAGGCTCATTCCAGCATGGAATTCTGCATATTGGAGGCACCTTCCATTCCTGTGAAGTCTCCCTCAGTTTGGATGGTTCCTCCCAAATGTTCCATTTATGAGGAAGCCAGGCAAGCCATGTCTAATTTTTCTGCAGGCTCTGCTCTGATCTTCCTTTACCAGATCTCCCGCTTCTCCCACCCCAGCCATTTCTACACTACCTTGGAAGCCTTCCTACTTTTTACCTTCTTGTTTTCCCCTATTAGAATGCAAGCTCCTGGTGACTAGGGACCATCTTTCTTCCTGCTTGTATTTGTATTCTTGGCACTTAGCACAATGCCTGGCATGTAGTAAGTGCTTAATAAGCATTTGTTGTCTCTTAACTGAGTAGGATAAAGGACAGCAAGATTATAACTTCCCTCATTTTGGACAGGTTGGTTCTATTAATATCTTCATTCTCATCCCTCATTTCATGAAAAGAGGCGGCATTTCAATTTAATATGTCATTTCTCCTTCTATGTCCCACACTTTAGCCTGGCATAGCATTTTTCCTAGCCTCTTTAATGAAAAATTCTTCATATTAAAGAAGATTTATTGCTGCTTTAATCCTCATAAGGCAAAACCTCTGAGCGATGCTTTTAGCCATCTTAACCAAAGTATAAAAGAAGAAGGAATAGTTGTTGTTATCATCATCCAGAGTTCTATCATAGTCACTTAATCCTGATTTTGTCAGTATCGTACAGTAAATTAAAGACTTATATGACTTGGAAGAGGAAAAGAGTACAGATGTAATACCTTCTTCTACACAGGACATTTGCCTTGGGTTGCTTTGGTCCATTCTGGAATCATTGCAAGCTGCTAAGTACTGAGGGCAATCTCATTGAAGAGGTACTTCTGTTAGGATATTTGGAAGAGCCAAATAATGGGAAGGTATGATATTGATATTGATATTTTTAGAATTGATAAAGAGAGATTATATGCTCATAAAATTAGTAGATGGCATCAAATTAGGAGGAATAGCTAACACTTTAGAGTGCTGAGCTATCTAACAAAGTGTAATTCCATAAGGATACATATAAAGTCTTTCATTTGGGTACAGAAAAGTAAATTTCAAAAATTCAAGATGGGGGAAGGCATGATTATATGTTAGTTGCTTTGTAAAAGATCCAGAGATTTTCATGAATTGTAAATATAACATGAAATATCGTGCCCAAAAAGCTATTGTGATTTGGGACTTCATTATATGTTACACCGTTTCCTGGAGTAGAGATATGATAGATCCACTGCATTCTTCCCTTGTTATATTTCCTGCTCTTGTGCTTATTTATGACCGCCACAGTTTAAGAAGGAAATCTTAAGCTGGTGAGTGTTCAATGGGGTAATACCAAGGATGGTGACAGATCTGGAGTCATATTATATGATGAATAGTAGAAAGAATTGGGGTGATTTAGCCTGAAGAAGAGAAGATTCATGGGGAAGAGCAGGATATGATAACTGTTTTCAATTAGTTTGTGGAAGAGGGACCTAAGTTATTCTATTTGTTTCCAATATAATGAGAGGAAATAGCAATAAAACAAATTTAGATTTGGTGTCAGGAGGAAAATATTTGATTCCAAATCATTTTCTCTATACTATGCTGACCCCGTAAGTAAATATCTCACTGATATTTGTTGATTCAATAAATAATAATTTTTGATGAATTCAGTTGTATTAACAGAATTGTCTGAATAACTAGGCATTACCAAGCAGAAAAAATGTCTTAAACATCTTAGTGTAAACACAGATAATAGCCTCCACCAAGGAAATAATCATATGTTAGAAGCTTAGAGAAAGGATATGTCAATAGAGTTGTACAAAAGTGAAAAGGACTGCCTAGAAAAGTGATGGATTCCCCTCCTTGGGAATCTTCAAGGAAAGTCTGAACAACCAATTGTCAAGAATATTATTGAGGGGATTCCTATCATTTTTATAGTTAATATCTTTTTTAAATATTTTAATAGTATTTTATTTGTCCAAATGCATGGAAATATACTTTCCAGCTTTTGTTTTTGTAAGATTTTGTATTTCAAATTTTCCTCTCTTCCTCTCTTACTTCCTCTCTTCCCAAGACAACAAGCAATCTGATATGTTACATATATGTAATTCTTTCAAACATATTTCCATACTTGTCATATTGTGAAAGAAAAAAATCAGACCCAAAGGGGAAAAAACATGAAAAAGAAAATGAACAAACAAAAGTGAAAATGCTATGCTTTGAACCTCATTCAGTATCCATAATTCTCTCTTTGAATGCAGGTGGCATTTTCTATCCCAAGTCTATTGGAATTTCGTGTGTTCACATCATAAGCAGAAGCCGGGCTCAAGCGAATTAAGAGGCAGGGAGGCAGGGAGAAGGGAAGATCGATATGGGCCAGGCAGGCAGTGAGGGACCAGAGGGAGCACTAGGAAGATATGAACTTTGGTGCGGGTTTGCTCCCCCCAGCACGTTCCTGCTTCACAAGGTCTTGACATAAAGTCTTTTGGGCTTTCTTTAGATGACCCTTAAGTTGTTTAGGCATCACTTCTGAATGATGTAAGATAAGAATCAAAGAAATTGAATATGTTTAACCTAGAGAAGAGAAACTTCTGAAGGGCCATGACCACCACCTTGTTGAGAAGAACCAAGTCTATCACAGTTGATCATTCCAATTCTTGTTGTTACTGTATACAATATTCTCCTGATTCTGTTCACTTTACTCAATATCAGTTCATGTAAGTCTTTCCAGACTTTTCTGAAGCTAGTCTGCTCACCATTTTTATAGAACAATCATATTCCATTATCTTCATATATTAAAACTTATTCAACCATTCCCCAACTGAGGGGCATCCACTCAATTTCCAGTTCCTTGTCACCACAAAAAATGGCTTCTACAAATATTTTGGCACATGTGAGTCTTTTCCCTCTTTAATAATCTCTTTGGGATATAAACTCAGTAGTGAAACTGCTGGTCCAAAGGGTATGCACAGTTTTATAGCCTTTTGGGCATAGTTCCAAATTGCTCTTTAGAATGGTTGGATCATTTCACAAATCCAACAATGCATTAGTGTTCCAGTTTTTCCACAAGGAATTTCTGTAATATATGGATTGGACTAGGTGGTCTCTGTGGTACCTTCCAACTCTCAAATTCCCTGAATCTCTCTGATTCTGTGAATCTGAAATCAAACTAACCTGGTCATGCTAATAAGAGAGTTGTGTGAGAGTAAGTGGAGTCTAAGGAGGGGCTATTTAAGGCTAGAAGGGATGTAAAAGTGGCAGTACTATGTGCTAAAAGTGTGCTAAACACTAGAGAAACAAATATACACAAGCAAAACAATTCCTGTGCTCAAGGAATTCATAATTTTTTATTAAAGTTTTTTTTTCAAAACATGTGCATGGACAATTCTTCAATATTAGCCCTTGCAAAACCTTGTGTTCCAATCCCTCCCCTTTCCCTACCTCCTCCCTTAGATGTCAAGTAGTTCAATATATGTTAAACATGGTAGAAATATATGTTAAATTCAATATATTCATATATATTTATACAATTATCATGCTGCACAAGAAAAATCAAATCAAACCAGAAAAAAAGAGAAGCAAAATAAAATGCAAGCAAACTACAACAAGAAAAGTGAAAAGGCTATGTTGTGAACCACATTCAAGGAACTCATATCTTAATGGAGGAAAACAACATGAAGGAGAACAGAAAGGAAAGGGGCATTGGAAAGTCTTATGGAGGCCCAATTTTAGACAAGATAAAATGAGCAAAAGCCAAACATCATAGAAGTAGATTCAAAGGTTGCATTTGGGGAGGAGGAGAGAAATAAGAGAGGAGACACGAAGATGGTGACTGGAGAAGAGGCAATTTAATAAAGAGAAAGTCACAAAGTGGTCATTTATTAAGTGACTGCTATGTATATGTATTCAGAATACAAGCACAAATAATTAAATAATTCCTTATACTTAAGCTTATATTTTTTCTAATGGGGGAGTCATCAAATACATGTATAAATAAACAAACAGCCTTAAAACAAATTATAAATGCAAAAATAAAGAAAGAACTGAAGTACAAGGAATTTAGAAAGAAAAGCATCTTCAGAATAGTGAAATTATTTTTCTCCAGAGTCTACAAGGAGTATATACTATGTTTCTGTTTTTATACATTTTAAATGAAATATTTTAGTTTTACATTCAAATTTTTTCTTGAGTCCCCTTTCTCCCTCTCCCAGAAAGCTATCTCATAATAAATAATCTTTTAAAAATGAAAAGGGAGAAAGAAACAAAAACAATACATCAAAACCAAATATATTTGTATTAAACAAATAATCTATAATACAAAGTTGCACATCCCTTTGCAAAAGTGGGGTAAGTGTGTTTTTATAGCTCTTCTTGAGAGCCATGCTTATTAGGAAGCATAGGAAGGGAATAAGCTTTTATATATCACCTATTATGTGTTAAGCATTGTGCCAAAAATTTTATAAATAGTATCTCATCTCATTTGATGTGTTCTTTGTAATTTTTCAACATTCACGTTTTATTTTTTATAGTGATTGAGCTTTCCATTTACATTGCTTTAGTCATTTTTGTCATGGCTTATATCATGGTAATATTCAATTATATTCATAAACCACAATGTTCTCCAGTCTCCAATTGTGAATCTTTCTTGTTTCTTGGAGAGTTTCTTTGGAGAAGTTTTTGCTTCTCCAAAATTTTGCTATAAAATCTTATGGTGCAGATGGAGACTTTCATATACACAAGTCTAAACGAGTACATCATAAGAGTAGAGGTTGGATCCAATTTAGTACTGTCTATCTAAAAGGTCTACCTGAAAGGACAGCTGAGCTCCTGTCCTTAACAATCAAACATTAAGGGGACAGTGGATAGATCACTAACCCTTGGTTTAAATCCAGCTTTAGACACTGAACAAGTCACTTAACCCCAAGTGCCTACAAAAGAAACAAACAAAAACAATCAAGCATCAAGTATGTTTTATATTTATATTTCTACTTCATTGTTAAGAAATAATAGAGAAGTTTTTCAGTGATTCCTTTTTTCTAAGGTTACTCTTTCATTTTTATATAGATCCTCCCCCCTTGCACTCCACATAATATCCAATATACAACTGGCTATCCCCCCATATTTTATAGACAAGCAAACATGAAGCTCAGAGTGAGGAGGTGACTTTGTCACATCATACTGGTAGTAGGATTCAAATTCAGGTTCTTTGATCCCAAATCACGTTCTTTCTCTATAGCATGCTTACTCTCAAATGAATATTTTATTGACATTTATTGATTAAATAAATAATAATTTTTGCTGAATTCAGTTGTGTTGACTTGATTGACTGAATCACTAGGTATTACCAAGTAGGAAAATGTTCTAAACATCTTGGTATGGCCTCCCACCAAAATATTAGTATTGTGTTAGAACCTAGAGCCTGTAATCTTAGGGCAGAGGCTGCATTTGAACACATTGCTCCTGTTTCAAAATGATTCAGTTCATTGTTTCTCATCAGTGTTGACTACAATCAGTTCTGAATTCTGCATACACTGATTACCTTAGCTAACCCTCATTTTAATTCATTTCCAAATATCTTTGGTTTGGCATGACCTTTGCAGTCTAGATCCCAGATGGCTTTGTTCCTGAACTTTTTTTTCATCTGACTTGTATATGAAACTCATGACAACTGACATAGCTTTCCCTTGACCTTGCCTTTGCCTTAGTGCCCTGCTGAGCCAGGTTCTGGATGGTAGCCAGAACAACCACTAGAGCCCAGTGCCAATTGCCTTTGGAATTAGAGTTGGACAATATTCCAAAACAAAACAAAAATTATTTTGGCAAAGACAAATGTAACTTTGAGGATGGATACACACACACACACACACACACACACACATACACACATATATACATATATACACACATACATACAAATTATATATGTTGTGTATATGTACATATAAATAGATGTATATATATACTTATATACACATTCATGTATATGTATATATCTAGATGTATATATACATATGTGTATATATACATATACATATATATGTGATTATCTCCAAAGTGAACAAGATGATTTTGAAAAGATTTTGAAGCTTTAAAAGAAATTCTCTTTCCCAATCCTTGAAAAATAATATTAATAAATATATATATAACACTTCAGAGTGCTATATTTTTTATACAATTTTCAGTGAAGTCCTCTTCTAGTTCCATATCTTATTATAGAGGTTAATCATTTAGTCAATCAATAAATATTTGTTATGTGATGCTTATTGCCAGACATTATGCTAAGAGCTGAAGAAACAAAAAAAAGGCAAAAAGCAGTCTCTGCTCTCAGAGCTCAAAGTTTAATGGGACAGACAGCATTCAAACAACTATGTAGAGGCATGGTATACATAGAACACATTGGAAATAATCAATAGAGAGAAAGCACTAGAATTAAGGGGTTTCAGGAAAGGCTTCCTGTAGATTTGGGGATTTTAGCTGGAACTTGAAGAAAGCCAAGGAAGCCAGGAGGTGGAGATAAGGAGGGAGAGAATTCCATTCATAGAGGATAGCAAGTGAAAATAACTGGAAACAAGAGATGAGTTACTTGTTCAAGGAAAAAGGAAGCCAGAGTCATTGGATCACAGAAGACATAAGGAAAAGGGGTCAAGGTGTAAGAAGACTATGAAAGGTGGGGAGCCAGCTATGAAAGGCTTTATAGACCAAACAGAAGATTGTATATTTGATCCTTGATGTGGTAAGGAGTCACTGGCATTTATTTGGGGAAAGGAAAGCATGATAGGGTCGAAATTATGTGTCAAAAATGTTTTGTGTTTTGTTTTTTTCTGGAATTCTGTCTTGTTTATTTTTTTCTTCTAAATATATTTCCATATTCATCATGCTATGCAAGAAAAATCAGATTGCTTGTTTAAACAAAACAGGTGAAACAAAAAAGGTGAAAAATACTCCACTTTGATCCACATTTAGTCTCTATAGTTCTCTCACTGAATGTGGATGGCTCTTTCCATCCCAAGTCCATTGGAATTATCTTGAATCTCCACATCATTGAGAAGAGCCATGTCCATCACAGTTGATCATTATATCATCTTGCTGTTACTGTATATAATGTTTCTTGGTTCTGCCCACTTCATTCAGCATCAGTCCATGGAAGTCTTTCCAGACTTTTCTGATATCAGCCTGCTCGTCATTTCTTATACAAAAATAATAAAGAAGATTTTTTTCAGCTGAGTATAGAATGCTTTAGAATAGAGAGAGACATGTCTAGGAGACCAATTAGCGGGCGTTTCCAAGTGTCCATTTATGAGGTGATAAGGAGTCAGGCCAGGGTGACAGTAATGTTGGAGAGAACATGGAATATACAAGAAATGTTACAAAGGTAAAATCAAAAAGCCTTGATGATGGATGAGATACAGAGAATAAGAGACATTGATAGCTGTTTTTCAGGTGTGTCCGACTCTCCATGATCCCATTTTAGAGTTTTCTTGGCAAGGTTATTGGAGTGATTTGGCGTACTTCTTCAGCTTATTTTATAGATGAGGAACTCGGGCCAACAGGGTTGGGTGACTTATCTGGAGTTACACAACTAATAGTGTCTAAGGACAGATTTGAATTCAGGAAAATTTGTCTTCCTGATCCTGAGTCCAGTGCCCTGTCCACTGTGCCATTTAGCTGCTAGTCCAGAGTAAAGGATGATAACGTCTATTGTGAACCTCAGCAAATAGGATGATAATGGTACCCTCAACAATAATAGGGAAGTTAGGAAGAATTTGGATTTTGGAGGAAAGAGTAACTTTAATGAGATGTGTTTGATTTAAAGGTGTTTATCAGACATTCACTTTGAGAAGTCTAATAGGTAACTGGACATAGGGGACTGGAGGTCAGCAGAGAGGTTGATTTGGATAAGTAGTTTTGAGAATCGTTAACATAGAGAAAATCATTGAATTCATGGAAACTAATGATATTACCTAATAAATTAACATAGAGGGGCAGAAAAAAGGACCTAGATCAGGGCTCTGAGTGACACTCATGGCTAGCAGACGTGACCTGGATGAAGAGTCAGCAAAAAGACTGAGGAGCCTTCAGATACAGAGGGAGAACCAGAAAAGAGTATGAAACTCTAGAGAGAAGAGAGTTTCAAGAAGAACATGATTAAGTGTCAAAAGCAAAAAAAAAAAAGTCAAAGATAAGGATTGGAGAAAAGGTTATTAGGTTTGGTAATTAAAACACTCTTAGTAACTTTGAAGAGAGAAGTTTTAGTTGAATGATAAGGTCAGAAGTCACACTGTAGAGAATTAAGACAGAGAGAAAGAAAAAAAGGTGAAGTACTTATTGCAGATCGCTTTCTCAAAGAGTTTCACCATAAAAGGCAGAAAAGATATAACACAATAGCTAGTAGAAATTGATATTTAGATCAAGAGAAGTTATTTTGAGAATGGAGGAAACAAGGATATATTTGTAGGCAGCAGGGAAATAGCCATTAAACAAGAAAAGTTTGAAGACAAATGAGAGAGTAGGGAAGACAGAGAGAATCATCTGTGGGAGAAGAAGGGATGGGATAGCATCACTTTCAGTCCATAGAGGGATTTTTCTCAGTAGGATGAAGAATTGCTTCTTCATATGAGATGGAGTAAAGGAAGCGATAACAGAAGGAAACATCTGGGTACTATGAAATGAAGGAACACATATATAAATATATATATGCATATTTGTATACATATATATGTCTTTTTATTTTCAAAACACATACATATATAGTTTTCAACATTCACTCTAGCAAAACCTTGTGTTCCAAATTTTTTTCTCCTTCCCTTACTCTCATCCTCTTCTCTAGAAGGCAAGTAATCAAATATATGTTAAACATATGCAATTCTTCTATATACATTTCCACAATTATCATGCTGCTCAAGAAAAATCAGCTCAAAAAGGGAAAAAATGAGAAAGAAAACAAAATGCAAGCAAACAAAAAACAAAAAGGTGGCAATACTATGTTGTGGTCCATACTCAGTCCCCCCAGTCCTCTCTCTGAGTGCAGATGGCTCCCTCCATCACAAAACCATTGGAACTGGACTGAATCACCTTGCTGTTGAAAAGACACATCCATCAGAATTGATCATCACATAATCTTGTTGCTGTGTACAATGTTCTCCTGGTTCTCTTCACTTCACTCAGCACCAGTTCATGTTAAGTCTCTCAACTTTTTAGGGAAAATATGTGTTAAGGTTTTTAGCTGAGAAAAAGAGGATGGGTCAGGGTGAACCATGTGAGGCAAAGATTGCAGTGTAAGGATTTAATAAGAGAAGTATAAGGGGATTCTCTGACAAGCAGTGAGGACCCATCTGAGCTTATATATAAGCTCACCCTCCACTTGTGTAGTGGATCCAGTTAGCCTGGCTTCCTGGTTTTTCTCTAGTTTCTTCATTAAGAAACACAGTGTGTCCAGGAGTGAAAGGAGTAGATAGTCGGAGTGATCCAAGAGTGAAGCTTTGCAGGACAATATTAGTGATAGGAAAAGGGGCTCAGAAAAGAGGATTGAATAGAATTGAACTGGTTCAGCAAAGAATGGCTCAGCATCCCAAGATGGAGAAGGGAGAATGGTATAACCAGTACAGGGGTGATAGCTTGGAAAAGAATTGGGCCTGAGGGATGAGGTTGTAGAGTGGATGAAGAAAAGGATTTGGGGACCCAAGGCAAAGAGAGAGAGAAAGAGAATGACATTTTCTTAGGTCCTCAAAGGTTGTGCTACATGAACGTGAGCTCTACTTACCAATCTGGAAAAGCTCTGAGTGAGTGCCCAATGACAGGATCTCCTTTCTGTAGACTGATGACAAGCCAAACTAGATTGGACAAGTTTATAACTAAGATGTTTACCACATGATTGCTGTCTGTCCCATATCTGGAACTCATCCTCTCATTATCTCTGCCTTCTGGATTCTCTGGCTTCCTTCAAGTCTTGGCGAAGGAAATCTTTGACAGTTCTCCTTGTTCCTAATATCTTTCCTCTAGCATTACAGAAAATTTACCCTGCATGCATCCTGTTTGCCCCCAACACTTTGAACTCCTTAGAAAGAGGGACTAGTTTTTACTTAGGGCTTTGGGGAGAAGACAAGGATTGCTTTCTTTGCTTAGTACAGTGCCTCACACATAGTATGTGTTTAAGAAATGTTTATTGAATGCATGATAACTAACACATAAAGAAGTTCATATCAATGGAAGCATTCCCCACAATTGATGAAATCAGCCCTTTATAACAACCCTGGTAAAATAGATAGTGCAAATACGAGTGCCCTAATTTTATAGATTAGAAAACTGAGGTTTCAAGAAATGTAGTGACTTGTTCAGGTTGCCTGGTGTCAAAGTTGAGATATGAATTTATCTCTTTCTTAAATTGGAGTTCAGCATGCTTTCTACCACATACATTTCTGTTACATCCCCCTCCTCAAACAAATATCAAATAAAGCATTTGTATCATTGATGTCTTACTTTCATGTTATAAAAGAGAGAGGAAACTGAACAGCAGATAATGATATTAGAAATAATTAACTAGGGCATTGATTTGGAACTGCAGGAACTCAGAAAGGTCCCTCTGGTTAGTCTTGCCCTAGAACACTTTTAGGCACGTGGTGTATAGAGAAAGTTAAATGGGAGCAGATTTGAAGTACCTCCATGCTCCTAGAGGATTGAATAGTACTATTTAATGATAATAACTGAAATAACAAGTATGAAAACTAATTCAGGAAGGATAAAGTCAGCTAAGCTATTTTAATTTCTGTTTCTGCAATCTATTGTATCATAGACAGAGTACAAGATATGACCTAGGGATAGGTATTGTTGAAAATTATTTTATTGCCTTTTTGTTTCCAGGGCCCTGAGTTCAAATTCTTTCCCTGAACTGCCAGGGCAAACATGTTACATGATTATGATAGTCTTTTCCTTTATTTTGTTTTCTGGTTTTCTAAATTTCACATTAATTTGTCACAGTTAATTATACTAATGCCAGACAGACTAAAACCAGAAAAATTTAAGACTATAGTATGTTATATTGTTACTGTCGTTCAGTCATTTTTCAGTTGTGTCCAACTATTCATGGCCTTACTTGAGATTTTCTTGGCAAAGGAACTAGAGTGGTTTGCCATTTCCTTTTTCAGCTTATTTTATAGATAAAGAACTGAGGGATATAGTTTGAATCAGATTTTCCTTGTTCCAGGACTAATGCTCTCTGCTCCTCCTAGCTGCCCTATAGTGGGTTAAAATGGTCAATTAGTTGGCAGCCTCGATCAAGATGGAGTAGAAACAACAAATATAACTTAATAAATGAATCCTTTATTCTTACCTACTTGTAGCCAAAAATGGTAGGCCTCGCTTTTTAAATATCCTGTAATATTTTGTTTATCTTCTCTTCCTTTCAAATGTACTGTGAGTTAAATTTATTTGTGGAAATATCCTATATTTTATTCCTTACTCCAAATCTACATCCGCATAAGACTGGAAATTTCTTGAGCTTAGGAACAATTCTTTTTTTATATGCTATATCTTTTGTACTCCCTTTAGAGCCTAGCATTGGCCTTGAACAATAGCATGTGATCAGCGGATGATTTAAAAAATGGAGCCAAACATAATAACTTTTTTGAAATTAGCTTGCTAATTATTGATTAAATTCTAAGTTTCATCAGCTTTACAAAAGACTTTAATGAAGAATTCAACATATGAGGTTTTTAACAAGCATAAAAACTGACTGCTTACAGTTTTTTCTTCAGCTAATTAATTAGATTATTTATCACCATGATCTGAATTATTAAATTCTTTATGATCTTAATTCTTTAGATATGGAAGTTAAAAAAATATGCTCAATTGTTATATACTCATATTATGCCCTTGTCTTCCCCACTATTGCTAAAATGCATTTACTGTTAATTTGCCTGAGCTATCAATAACTGAGTTATTCATGCTGACACAACTTCTCAAATGGACTTAATTTTCTTATTGATTTGGGAATTCCCTTCAACAATGTAGGTCCAATAACAAATCATCTATACTTTCTCACCATTTAAGACTCTTGTCTATGTTCTTCCATAAGTTTGCCATAAAATATCTAACAACATACCAGAAGCTTATTTTCTCCTGGCATTGCAAAAGTATTAGTGGAACACTTTGACCATCTGCCTGTCATCTGTCTTCTTCAAAAAGGATCAGTTCATTTTTCTTTTCCTATCATACATTTTACTGATAGCATTTTGGATAAAGAATGATTCTATTCTTCTCTATAGTTGCTCATTGGAGATGTAGAGAAGATGACAGTATGAAACCAGCATTTTTCTAAGATCTCTCAACAGTCTCCCCTACCTCAAAAAAACCTGAAAAATGTATCATACTAAATTCTTATCAGGAGAACCAATTAAAAGTCATATTAGGTCAGCTTATAAAGTCAGAAAGAGGACTGGACAGCACAATGAATACAGAAAAAGCGCCAGTGATGGTGGAACCATCAAGCTCTGGTACTGGTGGCTGTATCAGGGAGTTAACTAAAGCAGGGTAAGGTTACTAAACACCTAGGCCAAAAGAGACTTAGGGACCTCCATACTAACATTAGGGACAGGGACAGGGACTATCTGGTAGCACTATTTTCCACTTCTCAGTTCCAGATTATAGTTGCAGGAAGGAGAGGGGAATGGTCATGATCATGAGGATACACTAGCCTTTCCTAAGTAAGGACTAGCTTGCAGATCATAAGGGCAGTGACCAGACCTCTCTCTGGATCATAGAAATTTAAAAACAACAAAAACTTGCAAACTCCTTCTGAGCTGTGAAAGCAGGAGGACATGGAAGGCAGAAGCTCAGACCAAATATACTCCCATCCTCAGATATGACAAGAGCCTTACTCAAGTCCAAAATCAAGAGACAAATTGGAAAAATGAGCAAAAGCAGCAGCAACAGCAATAATAATAACAACAACAAAACCTTATCATAAAAGTTTCCATTGTGATAGGGAAGTTCAAGACACAAATTCAAAAGAAGATAATGATTTGAAAACATCTACAAGAAAAGCCTCCAAGAAAAAGGCAGATTGGACACAGCCCAATAAGAAGTCCAAGAAGAGCTAAAGAAAGTAAAAATTTAAAAACATATATTATTTTTAAAATATAATAAGAGCAATGGAGGAAAATTAGGAAAATAAATGAAAGCTTTGCAAAAAAATATGCAAAGAGAATTAACTTGATAAAAGAGATAAGAGGAGAGGATAATGCTTAAAAACTGATTCTGGTGGGAGGAAGAGGAATTTCTGGTTTCAGTTATATTAGCTATAAAATGAGGGTGTTAGTGATCTCTGAGACTTTTGGATCACATCCAGATTTCTGTAGCAGTAATTAAGTTTATGACAAAAAATTAATAAATAAAGTTGCCCATTGCTTAAATGTTATGGCCTGTTCATATCTACTATGCACATTTATATTGTTCTCTGTATTATATGCATTTTAATGCTTCAATGATGATTGTATTTCCTATGTTGCTGTCATATACCAGTAGAATGATAGTATTACAAAGATAGATCTTTGTTTCCAGGGGAAGCTAGGGATCATTAAAATAGTTTTGCAATTTTATAAAGTTAATTTAGTCTGCTTTCCTCTTCCTATTTAATTCTGAACTGAACTCATCTATTTGTCCATCTCAGATATGCACACTGATGAACAAGTTCTAGAGATTGTTCATACATACATACATATAAGTAGATAATTAGATTCATAAATAGATAGATAAAGTTATAGATGCACTATAATTTGGCCAACAAAATCTTTTGGTGTTTCCTGTGTCAAGAAAAGATCTTTTTAATTTTTATAGTTTTTTTTTTCTCCAAGAAATTCAGCAGTAGGGCATTGCTTAATGCAAACAATACAATATCATCTGCAAATAGGAAGATGTGGAGGACCCTTACTACAACTTGTATTCTGTACTTCATCTTCTCCATCAAAATGGGAAACAACTTTGATGAGCATATATATTTCTGTTTTGCCTGATAGATATGAGGGGAATATTATTTGCTAAGTTTTTCTAGGAAGCTTGATTTTTAAGAATGGATGGGAAATATATTGTAAAACAATCTCTAAGGTGGCATTTTACTATCTTGAACCAGATGCCTTTTCACAATCAAAGAAGAATCATATGCAATCTTAATTTCTCTATGTTTTTCAATCAATTATAAAAGGAAAAGAGAAAGAAACCACCAGAAAAAAAGAAGAAAAAAGTAAATATCAGTTATAAAAAGCTTAATTGTTATCTAATAATATTCTTAATAAGAGTACTTATGATTTGAAAAATAGACATATAGATAAGTGGTTGTTGATGTCTTCTAAGTTCATTTTTTTGTAATAAGGTCCAATTTTTTTTATTTATGATGTCTTTGTTTTTTCAGATGCTTTGCATACAATTTTGTCATGAACCTTTTTTAAATAAAATAATCTCAATAAGAGATGAGGAATTGGAAATAGGTATCAGAAATTATCTCAACACTGATTATGATAATTTATGTAGGAATTAAACTGATACAAATCTATTCTTCATCAAGAAGACCAAACGAAGTCATAAAATGCCTTAATTAACAACAATGGCTTAATTTCCAAGTGGAGAAAAATGACAATGAAAAGCACCACTGGTTTTATTGCTTAAGTCACAAAAATTTGTTTATAAACTCTTATGAATGATGTTAGACTATTATGAACAGTATTATTTCATAAAGCAGAGAGAAACTGTGGGTGGTGAAACTAACTTAAAGAAACTTTGTCAGTACTTTAGTTTTCCCAACTACACAAAGTCATTCCAAGGATGTTTAAGGACAAATATGAAAGGAGGACAATAACTTTAAATTGAAAGATCTAGAATGATTATGAGAATATATAAATTATTTTTACCATTGAAGTAAATGACCGCAATAGTTGGTCTAAATTACAGTCCTTAATACAAATGACACTAAAAGAAAGGAAAATTACCTACATTGGATATATTGTACATAGAGCAGATCCACACCAGAGAAGCCAAAATTATCCATTTATATATTTTTGTTTAATGTCTAGATAGATAGCTTTCCTAAGTTATGAATTTGATTTATGACTTTAGGTATTCAAAGTGTCATGCCAAACATTATGCAATCCCCACAGAGTGTAATAATATTTTGCAATTGAGTCAAAGAATAATAGACTTAGAAGAGACTTTAGAAATTATTTAATCTAACCATGTCCTTTAAAAATTAGAAAAACTGCATCCAAGAAAGGAAGGAATGGCCCCACCAAGAGAATTCAGAATCGAACTAGAAGTTAAATCTCCTGCTTGTTATTCCATTTATAACAATTGAACTCATGATATTTTCACATTCAGAATATTGCCATATTTCTATATACTTCACAATATTAACTTTTAGGAATCTTTGATAAGCTTTTTAGCTATACAAATTCATAAATTCAGTGTCTTAAAATGTAAAGAGATTGAGTTCTCCTTGGTAGAAGGAGCACCCACATCAAAGAAATCTCAGATTCTTAAAATAAGTTTACAAAGAATTTTCTTCAGAACAACTCTGTGAATTAAAGGGATGTTAGTTACTATCCCAGTTTTACAGATAAGGGAAAAGAGATTCAAGAGAGGTAAAATGATTTGAAACAAGTCACAGAGTTAATAAATAGTCAACATGGAACTTGAACCATAGTCTTCTGACTCCAAATAGAATTTGTGTCTTTGTTTCACATTGCTGTTGCAGCAAGAGTTTGGGAGAGAGTAGGGTGATAGAAATAAGGGAAGGAAATAGATTGCTGGTACAATATGGTGTTTGTTTGAAACTCCCCTTCCCCCCCATAAAAAAAGAGGACATAAATATCTCTTGGAATCCATGTCTCCTATACATGTGTTCTCTTTCTGAACCTCAGTTTCCTTGTCAATAAAACAGAAAAGTAAAGAGAGCACAGAATTGGACCAGATCAGGGTTTCTTTCTTCCATCTTTTTGAATTGTCCCATTATATGTAAAACAACATTTTGGTTATATTTATATATTCACCTTTTTAATGTATTTCCATATAAATTATGTTGGGAGAGAAAAATCAGAACAAAAGAGAAAAACCATGAGAAAAAAAACAGAAGAAAAAAGTGAACATAGCATTTGTTGATTTACATTCAATCTTCACAGTTCTCTCTCTGGATATGAATGGCATTTTCCCTCCAAAATTTATTGGGATTGCCTTGGGTCACTGAATTGCTGAGCACAATTAGATCCTTTCACAACTCCACCAATGATACATTAGTGTTCCAATTTTTCCACACCTTCTCCAACATTCATTATTATCTTTTTCTGTCATATTAATCATTTTGATAAGTGTAAGGTAGTACCTCAAAATTATTTTAATTTCCATTTCTCTTATCAATAGTAATTTAGAGCATTTTATGTGACATCAGATTAATTTCTTCTTCTGATAACTGCCTATTCATATTTTTGACCACTTATCAATTGGGGAATGACTTGTATTCTTATAAATTTGACTCTTGTTTTTTATATATTTTAGAAATGAGGTCTTTATCAGAAACACTGGTTGTGAAATTCCCCCCCTCCAGCTTTCTGCTTTCTTTCTAATCTTGGCTTTGGTTTTGTTTGTATAAAACCTTTTTGATTTAATGTAATCAAAGTAATCCATTTTTACATTTCATAATACTCTCTAGTTCTTCTTTGGTTATAAAATCCTCTCTTCTCCAAAGATCTCATAGATAAATTATGCCTTCCTCTCCTAATCTGCTTATATTATCACCCTTTATGCTTAACTCATGTACCCATTTTGATCTTATTTTAGTATGAGGTATGAGGTGTAGGTCTATGCCAAGTTTCTGACACTATTTTCCAGTTTTCATACCAATTCTTGTCAAATCGTGAGTTCCTATCCCAGAAACAGGAGTCTTTGGGTTTATCAAACAATATTGTCATTGATTATTGTATCATGTGTTTCTAACTTATTTCACTGATCTATTAAATCTATATCTTAGTCAGTGCCAGATGGTTTTGAGGACTGCTACTTTATAATAGAGTTTTAGATTTGCTACTGCTAGGCCACTGTCCTTTGCATTTTTAAAAAATTCTCTTGCAAAATCAGGGGATCTTAACTTCTGTGTATCCTATTAGTGTATTTTTTTAAATTTGCCTTCCTTTGAAAGGCAGAATGATGAAGTAGAAGGACTTCAGGGCTTGAGTCAAAAGATTTGAGCTTGCATTTTCATTCCATACTAGTTCTTCTGACTTTAAATTTGGCTAAGGAACAAAGAGAGAACATGGATTTTCTATATTTGGTTAGGAAAGGAGTTTCTTCTGATAGCAATTGAATTTCATAATGAAGCATTCCTAACTCAAAAATATTAGCTGTGTGATCTTGAACAGGTATCTGCTCTTTTTGAACTTCCATTTCTTTGTCAATAAAATAGAAAAGAACATAGAGTTGGGCAGAATCAAGAATTGATTTCTAACTTCTATGGACAATTTCAGGGATTCATGAATTTTCATTGGAAAATGCATCTTGATTTTCACTAATCTATAATTGAAATTTATTATATCTTTTGATCATTTAAAATTCTTTTTTTAAAAGGGATTTAAAAATCCCTTCTGAGAAGGGGTCCATAGATTTTACCAGTCTGCCAGAGCGATCCATGACAAACAAAAAGGTTAAGAATTCTCAGAAACACATCATCTCAAAAGTTCCTTTTATCTCTAAATATCTTAAGTTCTTCTTCTTTTCACTTGTCTTATGATCAGTGTATTATTTTTGGCTAAAGCTCCATTTGACCTGAGGCTTTCAGCTCATGCTGGTCCTGCTTAGGAATGTCATCCATACCTGCCCTGAAAGCAGCCAGGATACTCTTCACAAGAGTGCCTGGTATCATCAATGAACTCATTTTCCCAACCCAAAGCAAAATCTGATCTTTCCTTCGCATTGGTACAGGCCACTATGAAATATTTAAGCACCACTGACAGTAGATAACTTAGGTGAACTGTATCCTGCTTGGATATTGTATTATGTTGCAACCTGAAAGATAATGGAGGACCATAAACCCAATTTGTAATTTATACTACCAAATCTAGCCAAGGCCTCTCCTCTCCTTTACAAACAAATTTCATTTTTGTTAACTCAAACCAAGCCTTGATCATTGAAAGAGAATCTGAAGGATTTGTTACTAATTCGTCCAAAAATTTATTGTGCACCTGTTACACTCTAAGAACTATAAAGAAGAATATATCATGGTTTCTGTCCTTAGGGGGTTTTGCTCTTCTCATGTTTCTTTCCCCTTTTGGCACTGTGTCCTCAGCCATTTTTTCTAGTACTGGTTGCACTTTCTCTCATATCCTGACACCCTGATACGTAAGGAGAAAACTGGAATATTCCTTGTTTCATTTGGCCAGGTTCAGACAACACTTCTAATCATTCAATCATTCAGCTTCTTTTTTGAGTTTCATTCTATCTGAATTCATCAACGAATCTAGCTTCTTTTAGTAATGATTTATTATTACCTGCTCAATCTTCTTCTTTTCTCAAGGAATTTAATACCTAGGTCACAGTCTTCTTCTTTACCCCAATTCCTGCCTTTATACGAGGGCATTTCAACATAGACATTGATATTCTCTCATCTTTCCTAGCTTCTTTTCCACCTCCCTAACTCCCAGGATCAGCTCTCCTTTCTGCACCAAAGCCCCACACAAGGAAAGTCACATATTTGATCTTGCCATCATTCTCAAGTGTTACACTTCCAGTTTCAAATATTCTATAATATTACAGTTTTATCTAAATTCAATCTTCTTTGATCCCAAACTGCCCTCCCTCTCACTCCCCACTCCCAGCCCCCCCAAACCTATTCCTCTGAAATCTTTATTCTTATCATGACTTACATTCTCTCTTCGTTTTAGTACTCTCCTAGTCATAATATCTTCTCTGGGTTCACTTTCCACTATTTCCAGTGTCAACCCTTCCACTACCCAATTCAACATTATGCCCTCTTCTGTTATTGAATTCTTCTCCAGCTGTTTTAAATCATTGTTCATGCTTACCCAAACTCCAGGACTAGGTAACTCCTACCATTTTATCTTCTTTACTCTTACTTATGTGCTGAATAGTACTGAACTGTATTCACATAACAGTCTTTATTGAATTATATTATCTAGTTTCAACGGGATCTTCTCTACAATAAGGAAATCCATTTAGTTCTCCTTAAGTGATTCTTTATCAGTTTCCCCACATCAGCTGCTCTAAGCCATCTCAGCTCTCCTCATGTATTTCAAACCATCCCCTTGGCAGAGAATAACTTCCCTGAGTGACTAGACTTCAACTCCCTGTTTCTTCTCAACATCTTAAAACTCTTCAACATCATTCCTTATTGTCTCTCTTTTACTCTAATCTCTGATGAAGAAGTTATCCACTTTTTGCCAAGGCCATACCTCTATACATTGCCTTGATCCCATCTTATCCCATCGCTATTTCCTTCAGGAGATTATCCTTCCAGTCATTCCCCCGCCTCTCTTTCTCTAATCTTAAATCTCTCCCATCTCTTGACTTTGTCCCCTGCTGCCAAAAAACACAGAAAGGCTCCCCCCCATCACTATCTTTAGAAAACATCCCCTTGCCCTAATCCCCTCAGGCTATCCTAGGCCTCTCTTTTTCTCACAGCCCAATTCCTCTCATATACTAAGGGCGCTAGAGTTGGAGTCAGGATATCTGAATAGGAACCTATTCTAATATTTAGAAGCTCTACAATTTAGAACAAGTTACTCAAAGACCTTGATCTTAGTATCCTCAATTGGGATAATAATATTTATATTATCTCAGGAAAAAAATACCTTATGTGCTAAAAGTGCTATAAAAGCTATAGAAATTCTAAATTCCCTTTCAGCTCTGAAAAATGTTCATCCTATTGTCCTGATCTAGTCCAGTACTGTCTCTCTACCTCCCCCTGTTTCTTCACTTCTCTGCTTCCTTCAAGATTTAGTTTAAATCCTCATATATATTAAATATAACAAACAAATTACTATCTAAATATGAGTACACAGTAAAAATGGAAAGTGATGTCAGGCTGAAAATACTGAGGGATAAAGGGACAGGCAAAGACCTCCTGCAGAAAGGAGGACATGAGCCTTTTTTAGAATTGAAAGAAAATTTGGAAGTCATCTTTTCCAACCCTTTTATTTTACAGGCAAGTTAGCACTCTTTATGATAGAACTGACATCTCCAAACATCTCAATAGGCTAGAATGGTGAGTTAAATATAGGAAAATAGGGGAAACTAGGTGGCACAATGGATAGAGCACCAGCCCTGAAGTCAGGAGGATCTGAATTCAAATCTGGTCTCTGACACTTAACATTTCCTAACTATGTGACTCTGGGCAAGTCACTTAACCTCAATTGCCTCAGCAAAAAAAAAAAAAATATATATATATATATATATATATATGTGTGTGTGTGTGTGTGTGTGTGTGTGTGTGTGTGTGTGTGTATGAAAATGAAATGTAATAGGGATTAGTACAAAAAGTCTTCAACTTAGATTTTTTAAAAAATCAGCTTTTCAACTACAAGATAGGCAAGATTTGGCTAGATAGCACTTTGTCTGAGAAAGATCTGGTGGTTTTAGCTGTCAATTTAGACAGTCAATATTGCAGTATAACAGCCCCCAAAAGTTGACACATTGTTAAGCTGCATTAAAAGAGAAGTAATTTCTAGGAACAAGAAAGTAATAGTTCTATTGTCCTCTGACCTGGTCAAAACCATCAGGAATACTGTATCTAGTTTTGTAAATGCTTTATAAAGATAATGCTTATCTAATATATTAAGATTTGTGTGTTAGTTGTTGTTAGTCATTTTTCAGATGTGTCCATCTCATTGTGATCCATTTGGGGTTTTCTTTGCAAAGATACTGGAATGGTTTCTTCTTTCCTTCTTCAATTAATTTTACAGATGAGGAAACTGAGGCAAACAGGATTAAATGACTTGCCCAGGTTCCTACAACTAGTGTCTGAGGCCAAATTTGAACTAAAAAAATGAGTCTGCTTGACTCCAGGCCTGAGCACTCTAACCACTGTACATCTATCTGCAAAGCACTTCACAAATATTTTTCTATTTTATCCTCACAACAATCTGGGAAGGAAGACAATATTATTATTTCCCTTATAGAAGAGGACACTGAAACAGACATGTTATGTGACTTATTCAGGATCACACAGCTAACATGCATCTGAAGACAAATTTGAATCAGGTCTTCCTACTGCAAGTCCAATATTCTAAATATCACGCAACTTTTTTGGCAAGGTGCTATATTTTAGGAAGGTCATTGAAAAACTGGGTAGTGTCCTGAGAAGGATAATCAGCATAGTGAAAATTATGCAGATCATGTCATAAGAAGAGCTGTGATATATGAAGACATGATAGCTGTTTCAAGTACTTGAAGGCTGTTCTTTTGAAAAAGTAATTTTGGGAAAGAGATTCAATTTGTGAAGAACTCACAAGACAGACATTTATCATAACCACAAAAGGATGCTATTTACTATGTGAAACGGCTCAAATATGATTAAACAAGGCTGAACCATATATGATTAAATAACATGTTCTGAATGGAGCTGGTTAAAGTTGGAAGGAAGAGAGGGAGAGAGCAAGGGCAGGTTTCAGGAGTAGTTGGGGTTGGACATGGAATAGATATAGAGGGGTATGGTACAGAATGAATTTGCATGCTTGTTGATCATGTTGACATGATCATGACCAGGTACCATTCTGTCTTAAAATATGCTAATCAAGGTAATCTCAGGAGTTGGTTTATCTCTACGTGACAATGAAAACTGGATGGATGGATTAGAATTATTAAAGTTCCTGTTCGACATCACTTTGGGAGAGAAATTTTGGCATAACTCAGGCAAAGGGAGGGGAATAAATTTTGCAATCAGAGCCATTCAAAAGTGAAATAGGCTTCTTTGGAAGGCTAGTTGGCCTCTGTAGACTGGAAGTCTTCAGGAGCAAGTCAGATGACCACTAAGCAGTTACATTACTGGAGGAATATTTATTCAGTTCTGATTTAGACCAAATGATTTCCCTTAAGAATCTGTGATTTAGAAGTTAATTATTGGGCACCTGCAAGTGAACAAATTCGTGTAATGGTGAAATTGAAGTTAGACTTTGACAAATCAAAGAATGAGTGGTGGGGAAGAAAGGAGGACGACGAGGAATGTGGACTTTTTCTAGGAAGTTATCCAAGAAAGACAGAAAAAATATAGGAAGATAGATTGAAGGGAAAGTTAAGATCAAATGAAGGCATTTTAAGCTAAAGAAAGAAGGGAAATCTGGGGTTATTTGTAAAGGTTTAGCTTCCACCTCCTCTATGAAGTCTTTTCCAATCTTCTAGTTGAAAATGATCTCTCCTCAAATTTTTTTGAATAGTTTGGGTTTTTTCTTTGCACTCACTAATATCTAACTTGATTTATATTTATGTATATACTATATTCCCTTTGAGGAGTAAATGAGCATAGCATAAAGAAGGAAGAACTGGATTCAAGTCTTGTGTCTGCTACATACTAATTTTTTGGCTCTAGGCAAGTCACAACCTTTCTCAGCTTATAGGTTTGAGAGAAATGTTGCCATGTCTTGGTAGAGGAAGGTTCCTTATCTTAAAGTTCTTCATATCAATGAAATCACAAGTCCCTGTCTTAATATACCTCCCCATATTAGACATTAATAATCCCTGAGGGCAGAGACTATGTTTTAAAATTTTTGTATATCTAGTTCAGGGATTTTCATATAATCATCATAATAAAAACAGTAATATCTCACACTGTTTAATGCATTAAGCTTTAAATACAATCCTCTCAACAATACATACTCATTCAGTATATGAAGGATCAAGGTAGATAGTATGGACTTTGTTACTTTCATTTTACAAATGAGTAAAAACCTAAGGCTCAGACATTTGTTTATGGCCACATAGCTAGCAAGTGATGACTAGGCATTTGAATTCAGGTCAATATTTGTTTATTTGCATTGATTTGAATTGAATTTTTAAAAAATAATTTGAATTAAAATAAATAAAGGAAATGTTTAGTCCTGCTGGAGTCCAAACAATCCAATATAAAAGAACTAGAGAACTAGAGGGGGGAGGGGAAAGAAGGGAGGCCGAAATGAGAAAGTCATTTGGAGGGTGATATATAGGCCCACGTAGTGTGATTTTCTCCAGGGCTCTGAAGCCCCTAGAGATGGGGCTGCTCGTGTGTTCAGGCCAATTCTTACCCAGAGTTTCCCTGGAGCATCTGTGCTGCTTTCAAGCATGACAGCGTGTGGGTGGACAGCTCTGCCTGCTTTCATTTCCCACAGAACCAGCCCAGCACCCAGCAGTCAGCCTGATCAGCCCACAGAAGCAAGGAGTGGCCCTGAGATAATAATACTCCTTTAGTGGGGAGCCCTTCCTGGAACTTGAGCCTGACAGGGCCATGCTGCAGCTAGGACTCTGGTCTCTCTAGATTGTGTTCCTGGAAAAACTGTTCAATTATTGATAAGGGGCCCACTGACATCACTGAAAGACAAGGAGGTTCTTTCCTCACTTAAAGTAATGCTTTGCTAAGCAGATCTCAATTTTGTAATCAGGGAGAAACGCAGAGGTAGGGTGGAGCCTTTCCTCATTTTACCCAGAAGCAGCTGGAAAAAATCATGAAGAAGAAAAGGCTAATTTATTTTAAAATCACATTTAATATTATTATGTATAGGTTCTTTAAGCTCATATTTAAAAGTCTGAAAGTATAAATGTTAATAACAAGCATAAGAGGAACTTAATACTTGCACAACCTATTTCATGTGCCTAGCATGTGAAAAGCACTTCTAGTCAATTCAACTAGCATTTACTGATCACCTACTATGTGCATAAATATAAATATAAGTAGATATAAATATACATATATACACATCTGTATATACATACATAATATATACATATATCATATGTAAATATGTACATATACATATATGTGTATATATATATGTATATATATATATATATGAAGTAAATAAAAAATTATTTTTTATGGAGATGGCACTAACAACTGAGAGGGATCAGAAAGAAGATGGGTATTACACCTAGGGATTCCAAAAGATGGAGGTGAAGAGGAAGAGCTTTCTAATCATTGGAGATGGTCTAGACAAAAGCATAGAGATAGGTAATAGAAAAGGAAAAGGAGAGAGAAGTTCACTAATTTGGCTGGGCATAGATTATTCAAGAGAAAATAAGGCAATCAGTCTTGTCACTTTATAAATCTTCAGGCCATACAGAAATATTAGTTTACTATTATTATTTCTACTAATAACAATCTTCTGTGAATTTTTTCCACTAATTTTCCAACATGATCTGCAGGTTACAGGATTAGTGGCACTGGACTTCTGTCATTCAAAAAATGGTCCAAGAGTTTCATTACCTTATTTGGTGCAGAATGATAAATATTTTGGCAATCATTTCCCAAAGACTGTTTACTAAGTGGAAACGATGCTGCCAAGTCCTATCAATTCTACTCCTAAATTATCTCATGTACTAGTCCCTTTATCTTCCCTCACACAGTCACCACTCTAGGACTTCATTATCTCAATTCTAACTACTAAAAAAATCCTGAATTACTGAAAGTGTTCTCTCTTTGCCTCAGTTCCTCTGTTCCCCAATGTATCCTTCAATACAGGTACCAAAATAGTCTTCCTAATATATATAATATATATTATATACATATATATGTGGATGGTTCCCTACTGAATATAGAAGGAAATAAGAACTAAATTTCGAATTTAAGAGTCTTCATAAATTCATTCTAATTTATTTCTCTTTATGTATCATATATTTGAGCCACATTTTAACTCTAAGGATTTTCATAGGTAGTCTTCCATGTTTATAATATCTTCTAATATTACAATAATAATATCATTTCTAGCTTGCAGGTTCCCTTTCTCTTTCTGAGACTCAGCTGGGCCTCTAATTCTCTATGAAACTTTCTCTAATTCTCCCAAGCTGACAGTATTCTTACCCTGTTCAGATCTTCTTGATCTCCCCTTTGTACCATCAAGCCCTAACTTTATAATTTACTTGTACATCAAGCCATATCTATTTTATGTCCTCCAATAAAGTACAGCCTACTTGAAAACAGGGTGTTATTTTGCATTCTTTGTACCCCCAATATCTAACACAGTGTCTTAAACATAGTAGGCTCTTCATGTTTTTAACCATATTACATCTTGGATGGATGAAATACCCAAAGTAACAAAATCACCAATAATTTAGGTACTATTATTTATAGTTTATAAAGTTCTTTTACATATATAATATTATTTGAACCTTTCAACGACCCCATGAAGTAGGATAGGCAGACGTTATATTTCCCCTTTTATAGATGTGCAAATCAAGGCTCAATAAGGTGAAATATCTTGTCCAAGGGCATATGAGTGATAGGGCCAGGGTTCACCCCAAACCATCTTCTCAGCCCCCAGGTCAGTCAACATTTATTAAGTGCCTACTAAATGCCAGACTCTATTACATGCTAGGAATACTTTTCCTATTTGCATCTCTGTGCTTGGTATAGTTCCTGACAGGTAGTAAATGATAAATCAATTCTGTAGGATTTGCAAACACTTTCCCTGTTCTCAAGAAGTTTTAACACTTTAATGGAGGAGAGAATACATAAATAAACAAGTATATACAAGACATATATGCAGGAGAAAAAAGACAGGTGCTAGTGATTAGCAGAATCCTGAAAGTAACAAATCTTTGTAAATGGGGATCTCCATTTCTAAATTTTTTCATTTTGTTTTCCTGAGAGCATGTAATGCTTCTCATTACTTCCCATCATATGGAATGGGAACAAATGTACAATCTCTATCAATAAAGTATGATTAATCCTACAGAATTGATTTATCATTTACTACCTGTCAGAGACTATACCAAGCACACAGATGCAAAGAAAAGAAAAAAACAGCCTATATCATCAAGAACTTCACATTCTAATGGGATAAACAACATGTAAACAACTGTGTACAAACAAGACATGTGTGTGTGTGTGTGTGTGTGTGTGTGTGTGTGTCTGTATATACTTGTCTAACTGTGTGGGGCCAAAAAGATAGTTTTTTGGTCAAATTAATATTTTCTTAGATGCTAAGTAAAATAGAATTGAAAGTGATGAAAAATAGTAATTAAAAAGACTTGAAGTAATGTTTGGTTACAGTAAGTTTAGAAGCTGTACATGAGAGTGGGATGTGTGAATATGCTGTTCTTCAGTGGGTAGGTAGGAGGCTGAGTCTATGTGGCTTTTGTGGCAGGTGGGTGGAAGATATGCACATTTTACAAGCTAACTAAACCCTTTCCAGGCTTAACTTTTTTTGAAAAATGACTTGTAAATAAAGAAGATATTCTTATTATTTTCTATTTTACTATCCCACTGAGGAAACTGCATCAAGTAACTGTCTGAGAAAATTGCAGTCTTAAAAGACTCAAGTTAGGCATTATAGCTAGCACAATAGGAAAAAAAAAAGGCATAGGATGTGTAGTGACAAGACCTGGGTACAAATTCTGATGCTGCTGTTTACCTACTACTTGTGTGATCTTGAGTAAATCATTCCATTTCCCTGAGATGAGTTTCTATTTTCACAACTTTGAAATGAGAAAGATGTGCTTAAAGAACCTCTTGAGACCTTCTAGATCTTAATCTAGGATCCTAAGTATAAAAGGCAGCTGGGTGATTCAATGGATAGAGTGCCAGGTTTGCAATCAAGGGACTTACCTTTCTAAATTCAAATCTGGCCTCAAATACCTATTAGTTATATGACCCTGGACAAGTCAGCTGAACTTTCTTCTTCATTTGTAAAATGAATTGGATAAGGAAATGGCAAACCACTCCCGTATCAAATCGAGAAACCCCCAAAATGTGGTTTAAAAGAGTCAGATATGACTAAAAAATAGCTAAAGGACAAATGAGCTACTTCTGTTAATTCAGAGAAGAATTCAGGGAATTCCTGCAGAACAATGCAGTTTTTTTTTTGTTATTATAGGCTCACATCTTATACTATATTTCTCAAATAATTAATGGAGAATTTAGTTTGGGAGCTTTCTGCTGATAAATAGCCATCCTAACTGTGAAGTAAGACTATGTATAGAATGATATTCCAGCAATTTGATTGTATTTACAAAGTTTTGTGGATGTGCCTATCTCTTTAGAAAAAGAGAAACTTTGAAGAGGGTATCAGCTAATACTCAATAGTATCAGGATCCAAAAGGAATATTTAGAATGGTGCTAGATGATAGTAAGAGAGGTGAATTTTTAAAAGGAATTTGGAAGGAAGTAATAGTGAACCTCTGAGGCCTCTAAAGAATAGTAATATCATTTCAAGAAATTTTATTCTATTCAACAAACATTCATAATTCATAAATCCTAGGTATTGTGCTAAATGCTAGGAATACAAGAATAAAAGAAAACATTATCCCTGTTCTAAAAAAAATTACTGACTTTGAAAAAGGAGAAATAAGAAATGTGCAAAAAATACTGGTAATAAAAGGCAAATGTGAAAAGTACAAAAGGGAGTTCTTCTAGACAAAATGTTAAAAGAAATTGCAAGAGGGAGTTAAGCCTTTCAGCTTTGAGTGATCAGAGAAAAAGCTTTGTGGAGGAGGCAACATTTGAGTTAAACCTTGACACTGAAGGCATCAAAATGGGAGAAAGCAGGACAAGAAAGGAAATAATGACTGGAACATAAGGTAAAAAGAAGTGTATAAAATAAGTCTCTAAATGTAGATTGGAATTAGATTGTACATGGAAGGTTTGGGGCACCAAGAATAGGCATTATTCTAGTATTTGAGGCTTTAAATGACATAAGGTTAGATGAATATAATTAGCATGAATATGAGACTCTCCAATATGATAGGAGATATGAGGAAGGACAAGAGGAAGGTTACATTCTATAACCTATTGATTATTGAATTATTTATCTTGCTGAACCTTCAGCAAACTTTGGAAACTTCTTGGGAAAAGTATATTATTTGCATGAGTGAATATATATGAAAAGCCATATCTGGATAAAATTATAAAGTTAGTGATGGTTATCTTTGAGTTTCCCATTCTCACAAGTTCTCTGAGATTGTCACATAAGTAACATCCTTCTCCAACTCCAAGTTCTCCAACCCAGAGGAGCCAGCATCCACTCCAGCCGACTTTATCAAAAGTACTCTCTAGAAAGCCATTTGAATTTTTAGTCACTCAGGGTATCTAATATAAATACCCTATAGGGTTTAATACCTCCCAGCAATATCTTTATATTAAATGGAAGAGAAAGCCATAATCTCAAGGCATGCAGGAATTTTAGGCAGCAGCCAGTATGTTAGAGAAATACTTGAAGAGAGAGCAAGAAACCTTCTAGCTGCCCCTGGTAATATACCATAAAACAGGCCCTGTCCTGTGAGTAAGTGCATTTGGGCAAAAGATTGTGGATCCTATGATTACACAAGATGTAGATTTAACGTATGCTTGCCCTGGTTTAACATCTCAACAAGAATAGTGATGAAATATCCCTTGGCCACAGTGTAGAACTCTTTGGAACCAAGAGAACATTATACACAATAATAATAAGATTATGTGATGACCTGTGATTATGAAAATACGTTTAAAAGTATTGTACATGTATAACCTAGATTAGATGGCTTGCAGTCTTGGGGGGAGGAAGGAAAAAATTGGATCTCAAAATTTTACAAAAATGAATATTGAAAACTATTTTTATAGGTAATTGGAAAAATAAAACACTATTGAGAAAAAAATGTAGAGCTCTCTAGAAAAACAACACTGTCTCCCTCTCAAAACCAAACTTCCCTCTGAATCTTCTGATTCAGACAGCAAGGGCCTCCAATTTGCCCATTCATTAGCCCTTGTTTTGGGGAGATAATTCATTTATTCCCTTTTTAACATAGTTATCAATGTTATTCATGAAGCCTTCCATATTAGGACAACAAGGTAGAATAGTGATAGAATGCTGAGTCTGGATTCAGGAAGGCCTGAGCTCAGATCTGGCCTGAAATGCATTCTTATCTGTATGCCCTCAGCAAGTCACTTTGTTTGCCTTGGTTTCCTTATCTGTAAAATGGGAATAATAATGTTTATTGTGAAGATCAAATAACAATTGCAAAGTGCTCAGGATAGTGTCTGGCACATAGTAAGGGCTATATAAATGTTCACTCTTATTATTATTGCTTCTCCCAAGTTACGGACACTGTTGGCAAAGTGCAACAACCAACTTATCCCTACAGTACCATGGATCCTTCCATTATCTTTTGGGTCTAGAGTAATTCTTATTCTTGAAGAATAGTGAACTTCTTCTGAGATAACAGTATACTATTATTTGAAGTCAAATAATATTATTGAAAGAATTTTTTTTCTTTCTCAATAAGCCTGTGATTTAATTGATGGAGTGAGCTTACCCCCAAGTGAGCAAACTATCTCTGCAAAGGTAGATGGGCAACTCTTATACAATTTATAATCAGACAGAATTGTGGGGAAACACTGGGATCAAATAGCTATTTTGCTTTAGAAACAGGATTTAAATTCAGATTGTTCAGAGGCTAACACTTTATCTTCTATACCAGGGCTTCTTAAATTTTTTCTATACATGATCCCTTTTTGCCTGAGAAATTGTTATATGACCCCAGATATATAGGTATAGAAGATAAGTATGAAAAGCAAACATTTTCTGATAATAACTCATAAAGAAATTTATTTTAAAACAATTCTCTGATGTATATATAATTTTACCATTTATTAAAGATGAAAGCAAATTTTCATAATAATGAGATGGATGTTCTTGTTTATTTTTACATAAATCTTGACGAAATACGGAATACCTTTTACTTTTGCCAAATTTTCTGTCATCCCACATTCAGTTGTATGGCCCCATATGAGATCACATTTAAGAAGCTTTGCTCTACACCATGCTCTCTCTATAGATGAATAGTGTCATATTGAAAAGATAGGCTTTTCAAGTTCCTAAGATAAGGCCTCATTTCTCAAACATAAAGAGACCTTAGTCAAATTTGTAAAAAAATAAAAATAAAAAAAAATAAGAGCCATGCCCCAATTGATAAATGATCAAAAGATATGATCTGTGCCCAAAGAGCTACAAAGTCATGCATATTTTTGACCTAATAACACCACTACTAGGCATGAATACCAAAAAAGATTTGCAGAAAAAGAAAATGATCTCTATGTACAAAGATATTCATAGCAGTTCTCTTCTCAGGGCAAAAAAGTTGGAAACTGGAAAATGAATGCCCATTATTTGGGATGGGGAATGATTCAATAAACTGTGGTATGTGTTTGTGATGGAATATTATTGTTCTCTTGGAAATGATGAATAGGGTGCTCTCAGGAGAAAAAAATGAACCTGGAAAATTCTCCATGAACAAAGTGAAATGTACCATATACAAAGTAATAGCAATGTTCTGGGATGACCAGCTGTAAATGACTTTGCTATTCTCAGTAATACAATCATCTACAACTATTCTGAAAGACTTACAATGAAAAATCCTTTCCATACCCAGAGAAGGAATTGATTGTATCTGAATACAAACGGAAGCATTATCTCTTTCTTTCTCTCTCTCTTTAACTTATTTTTTCTTGAGGATTTTTATTTTCATTAGGATGGGAAATGTACGTTTTCTTTCACAATTTGGCTTTTATAGAAATATTTTACATAGCATCACCTGTGGTTTCTTAATTGTGAGTGGGAATAAGGGAGAGAAACTAGAATTCAAAAATCTTAAAAACAAATGTAAAAAATGTTTTGAATATAGCTGAGGGAAATGTTAAATAAATAAGATATCTATTAAAAAAAAAAAGAAAGAAAGATAGGTTTTTGTGTCAGATAACAGTTTAGGAGTGTTGAAGTTGCTGACCGTTTTTGTGATTGCAATCCAGTCTGTTCTCTTCCTTCTATTTAATTTTGGATCCAAATGCAATTTGACCATTGCAACATGGACAACATATATGTAACTTCTGAACTAACATACTGGACTATTCCTTCAATTGCATGTCATATTCTGGCCTTCCTCCACTTTTTTTCCCCTCTGTATATTTTAAAGTTGAAATTTTTTGGGTAACCATGGCGTTTATCAAGAAAATCTTGTAACACTGCAGGACTTGAGGCAATCAACAACACAATTTTATCTACAAAGACAAGAATCTAAAAGAACTCATCTACTATGAGGAATTGTTCTTTTTCTGGACTTTGGAAAGATATTCTCTATAACACAGGTGGGCTCTTTTGATGAGTACATACTTTGATATTGATACTCAAGTTAGCATTCAAAAAAAGCTTTGGTATTTTCACCTATTAGATTTTCTCTCATGTTGAAAGACAACTTTTTGAAAGAGTTAGTTTAAAACTGCCTTTTATTCTTAAAAATCATTTTTTAGATCAACAAATTTTAAAATCAACAAACCATAAACAGAGCAAGATCTTAAATTCTCAACAATCTTATATTCTCTTAGTCACTATGTGACTATGAAGATGTATGCTGTAGAAAGTTATCTGTAAAATTCTGTTTCTTTTTCATGCTTTCATCATTAGAATAAACAATATAAAATCTGAAAGATAAATGTTAATATTAGATTTTTCAGTATCATAAATATTCAGTATCATATCACATTCAGTATCATAAATATCATAAATAATGTCAGTTCTCAGCATTAGAAAGCATCTAGGAAGCATTAGGAAGATCAGAGAAATGCTCTAATTCCTAGACTTGGTCAGATTAGACCATCAAATTGAAGTCCCTTCGTAAGAATAGAGATTATATCCTACTTATCTGTATCTGCCTATAGAATGTAGTCCTAGCCCATGGCTCCGTTTATCGTATGATTAAGTGAATTGAATTGAAAGAAACTGACAATAGATTCAAAATCCTGATGTTTAATTGACATAGACTAACACTTATCTGGACCTCTGGAAAAGTGAACTGGAAATTTGGCTAAGAACAGGTTTTCTTTTAGATTCCTTGAGCTTCCTGTTTTCCAGCCACATTGGAAATTCCACAAGAATAACTTTCCTTCCAAATCCTTTAGAAATCCTTTTTTTTTTTTTTTTAATGCTTTTTCTAGTTGTGACCCAAGATCAGGAAACTCAGCCGTCTGGGCCATTTTACACACACACAACAAACACAGATACACACACACAAATATGCATACCCATACATAGAGATTGGCTTTTGTCCTGGATTATTCAAATATTTTCTCAGTTTCCTACTTATATTGTGCTCTGTAGACTTATCCTATTTTCTGAGAAGAGAGATAACAACAAGCATTTGTATATTTGCTGTAAGTTAAGCACTGTACCAAAGGCTATGGTTAGCTGCAAAGGAGAAGACATCACACCTTTCTCAGCTGACAAGCAACAGCAGCAATTATATAGAAACCATCCTTGATTTTGCAGTATTTTCTCTTCCAATTTAAACTGTACAAATACTTGTCAGCCCTCTGAGCCACATTTTCGATTGCAGTAAAGTTTACCAGTGAGATTGGCAACAAGAAGGCATCTGATGTAATCCATTCCATTATTGAAATGTGCAATGCTCTGT
Source organism: Antechinus flavipes (assembly GCF_016432865.1). Lineage (NCBI taxonomy): Eukaryota > Metazoa > Chordata > Mammalia > Dasyuromorphia > Dasyuridae > Antechinus > Antechinus flavipes. The sequence continues at coordinate 427,520,356 of NC_067399.1, forward strand.
GTTAAAAAAGAAAAAAAAAAAAGGACAAACACGAATATGAAGATGATATGAAAATTGATACACAGAAACATGCTAATTAAAAGACCACTATGACTGACATCACGGTGCTGATAATTCAAGCTGGACAAATGTATCGCAATTCCTTCTGGCATATTCTGGAGGTAAATGCCTATGTCCTCACTTTGCAAGCCATAAATAAAACACAGCTGCCAAAGGAAAATGAAAGATGAAATTCATCTCTACTCTGTGCAATGTGTCCTAGGCCCTACCCCATTGGCTCACAAGCCCCAGTGCAGATTTACAAAGAATAGTTATACTGCGTCAGAACAGACCATCTGGGTGGACAACGGCTCTTGTATAGTACATTCTGAACTCCTCTTGCACTGTAGCCTCCCTCTTTTGTCTCAACTCACAGCATTCACTAGGGTGTGGGAAGCTTTCCCTCCTTCAAAATTTAAAGGCATGGTATCTAATTTAATTGGTAAAACTAGAAAGAGTCTAAATCTCAGTAGGAACCACAGAGAGCAAAAATCTTGTTTAGAAACATCAGCTGGAGAAGGGGAATAAAGCATAATAAGAGTAGCTTCTTGATTAACTATACTCAGATAATATTGATAAATACAGAAGACACTAAAAGGGCAGGTGAGGCACAGTGGTATAAGGGAAAGATCCCTTGACCTAGAATCAATACAACTAGAAGTTAGAAGACTCAGGTTTGAATACTGGTTCTGATACTTATTAGGCGCAGCTAAGTGGAGCGGCAGATAAAGTGCTAAGCATGGAGTCAGGAAAACCTGAATTTAAATCCATCCTCAGATACTGACAGCTGTGTAATCCAGGGAAAGTCACTTAACCTGTTTGCCTCAGTTTCCTTATCTATAAATTGAGCTGGAGAAAGAAATGACAAACTCCTCCAGTATCTTTGTCAAGAAAACTCCCAAAAGAGTTACGAAGAGTCAGAAGTAACTGAAATGACTGAACAACAACAAAATCTGATACTTATTAATTCTATGAACACTCGTAAATGGTGTTGCTTCTCTGTGCCTCGGTTTCCTCATGTGTACAAAAATATTTGTGCTACCTACCTAATAAGAGAGCTATAAGCAGCACACGCCCTCTGAGTCTAGTCCATCTTCTCCCCACCCATGCCAGAAGAAATAAATGGCCAAGAACCCACTCACTCCTATGAGGTATGGACTGAATATGACCCCAAAAGATTAGATTATATCCAGGAAATGTCTTGTAAAACACTTTGTAAACGTGAGAAATTGCTATTTCTTACAAAGAATGTCATCATGATATGATGACACGAGGACTGGAGATGCTTAAATGCACAAAACTTGACCACCTTTACCCTAGGTATAAACAACTCACATTTCTATAGCGTTTTGAGAACAAGTGCCTTCCTAATAACAACTTTGTGAGCCATTAAGGAGGTGTAATGATTCTAGTCCAGACATAGGAAAATTTGGAATGACTAAGACCCACTAAAAGGAAACATAGAGCTCGCAATAAGACAGTAAAGTAAGCCAACTTTATTGAAAGGAGAGACAAAATGAAAGGCAGTCAGAAAGAATGATAGAAATGGGTAAAGTAAACTGGATTCCAGGAAGAATCAGGTAACTACTCTCCCAAATCAGTTAACACTTACTTTAAGATATTTGTCTGAGTCTAGCAGGATCCTGCACCTGGGGACTGATGCTGATTCATGTTAGTGTGGAGGGAACACTCTTGGAGAATCAGAGGCTAGATGATTTCAAACTCTGTCCCATCCCCACAGTGGGAAAACAGAGTGGGAACAGAAAAAAGGAGCTTTGAGCTATTACTACTGGTCTTACTCTGACAGGGTGACTCAAGTCCCCTGGCAAGAGTCTTTTTAAGCTCTCCTGGAGTTTCTTCATTTAGCAAGCCAGTTATATTGTTATATTCCCATAGGGGAAGTGACAAGGTTTCCCCTAGTGAAGATGGCATTTGATTTCAAAAAGATAATTCACAGATGACTTCATCTTTCTGAGCCTCAGTTTCCTTGTAAAAACAATGATGACATCTGCCCTATTTACTTTCTAGAAATATCATGAGGATCAAATGATAAAAATACATAATAAAATATTTTAGAAACAAAGTATAACTTTGAAAAACACAAAAATCATAGAAGACATTAACTAAAGGGAACTAGACAGTATATGGTTTAATTTGAATACATAATTTCAAAAATCACATCACAAAAGAATACCTTATCAAAGTAATCTATTTTCCTCTGCAATAGGGACATCCCTGACAGGTTATGAGAATGCAATCAGTATAATGTGCATTTCATCATAAAGACTTTGACTTTTTCCAAAAAAACAAATACCAAGCTAAGAACATGGCTTAGAACAAATACTTTTGTACATATAAGTAGTTGTATGGAGTTTTTTTAATTAAAAAATCATAGATGTACCCTTTCTTTAAGCATGTTACTGCAACATCTCACTTCTTTGAATGTCATCCAGAAAACAGCTAAGAATTTAGAAGGAAACAAACAAAAAAGACAAAATAAGTATCACTTAAATTGAGATACTTTACTTATTAGTAAAATTAATCAGGACCCCACTCAGAGCCTATTTGCTATTTACTTATACATAATTCTGAGTTTGGTGAGTTGGTTGTTAAAGCCAAAGCATTAGTTCCCCTCTGACAAAGTGATATGAGTTGAATATGTGCCAGTAATTACAGGGATTAATAGGACCTGAGGGAGTAGACTCTCTTAGGAAAGGAGGAGAGGGTCAGTTTTGTTAAGGGAGCAAATGAAATTGTCGGGTCTGTTCAGAATGGAATTTATGAGGTTATCAAATCCAAGGACTAAAGTGAAAGTTAAAAAAGAGTTCATGTCAATCATGCTCAATCATCATAAATGAACAAGATGATCAGGACAATCTGATCAACTTGATGAGATAAATCTTGGGACTTTGACTGTATTTTCCTTTGGAGGATTGTGGGCATTCCCTTGGAACTTTTTTGAATGGATTGAGGACATATCCTTAAGTTTCATCAGTCTGGTATGAATTGATTGGCTCAGGTTTTGGGGAATTTAAGTCACTTTTGTAGTGGGATCTATAACAATGATTTGTTCAGTTACTGAGTGAGCTCTCTTTTTGAAGACCTCTTGAGCCAGCAGAGGCTAGATCAGAAAGCTATGTGTACACCTTGATTGCAAGGGGTGGAGGTACAGAAGCCCATGTAATCTAGATTGCCTCTCCTCAGGAACCACCAGTAGCAGAGCATCTGGACACACGAGATAGTAGCATTATAGAGTGGGGGAGGAATAGCCCTAGGAGAAAAACAAGAGTCCTTGGACCCAATCATGGAAAGGCAGGAACAACATCACAGTTGTATTTGTATGTCACCAGGAGTGGGGACTAAATAGACTATTCACTGGGAATTCTTGAACTTCAGCTTTTCTGGAAAAGTCTAGTGAACTCCTAAAATCCCATTAAGTCAATCAGATTTTTTCATCCAACTTCTGCAGTTCAAAGTGAAATGGAGTCAGAGAAACTTTCTTTTGGGGAGCAGCAGATATGGCCCAAAATGACAATTTTTCTTATACAATTTCTCATTCTGACATAGGAGAAAGAAAACTGGATGTTACTAGCATGATCTTGGTCAAGTAACATTCCCTCACTAGGCCTCAGTTCTCTCTCCTATAAAATGAAGGGGATGGACAAGATGTTATCAAAAGTCCTTTCCAGTTCTAAAACCTATATTACACATAACAACATTGCCAACTACTCAGACACAGCAAATAGGAAAATCCAACTAGAAAGGGTAAGGGATGGCAAAGTATACATGAAGCATCAAGTGATGATATCCTGAGGGAGGAAGGAAGGAAGGAAGAAAAGAAGGAAGGAAGGAAGGAAGGAAGGAAGGAAGGAAGGAAGGAAGGAAGGAAGGAAGGAAGGAAGGAAGGAAGAAGGAAGGAAGGAAGGAAGGAAGGAAGGAAGAAGAAGGAAGGAAGGAAGGAAGGAAGGAAGGAAGGAAGGAAGGAAGGAAGGAAGGAAGGAAGGAAGGAAGGAAGGAAGGAAGGAAGGAAGGAAGGAAGGAGAAAAGGAGGAAGAGAGAAAGGAAGAAAGGAAAAAGAGAAAAAAGAAACAAAGAAAGTGAAAGAAGAGAAACAAAATGATTACAAAAATTAAAAAACAACTTTTTGAATGTGCTGGATTTAAAGTCAGAGGAGTTAGATTTGAATCTCAGTTTTGCTACTGTTATGAGAGTTTCAGTGTCCTTTCTATATGATGACTACATGGTGTTTAAGATTCCTTCCAACTCTGTCTATATTTCTATGAGCTTTAGAAATCCCAATGTTCTGGAGCCACTTAATATAGGAACAAATGGAACTTATTTCAGTAAACATTGAAGTCATCTCAGGCTTCATCATAGTACAACTGAAACAAATGCTAAATCATTTTAGAATAGGAAGGAATTTGATAGAAACTGATGTTCATAATGCTAATGACAGTTATATCATATTTCTAGAGGACTTTGAAGTTTGAAAATCTACCTACAGATGGGTAATATGAGTAGTATTATCTCCATTTTATAGTTGAGGGTGCTGAGGTTTGTAGAGGAAAAAATATTGAACAAATGGTAACCATAGATCATTAAGAAAAGACAAGTCTGTTTCAGGAAGGAAGAAAAATAAGTAATATATGCTTTAAAAATTTCTAAGTAATGGACTTCAAATTAATTGAAGGCAAGAACTTTTAAAAATTGTCTTTGTATTTCTAGTGCCTAGAACAGTGCTCATTTCAGAGTAGGCATTCAATCAATAATTATTAAATTTAATTGAAAGTTATTAAAAATAAAAAGTTTAAAAGTTTCAGGTTATGAATGAGGTCAAGTTCATTTATCTGGAAATTTTACTTCTTTCCCATCAATGTCAGATAACTGGCTGCACTAGAGTTCTGCTCAAATTTAGCTCCATATTGGCCTTGGTTCTGCTTCTTGGTCATTCTCCAATCCTTTTCACTTATTTATGCTCCATGGCATCTGTGATCATGATATGGGGGCTACAAGGAAGTATGTTCTGCCACTGAGTTTTTACTTTCTTGTTTTAGGAATTTAATAATAATTAGGCTTATATTAATAGAGAAACAAAGGTTGAGAAAAGCACTGTAAAATTCTGGGTTTTTTAAAACAGTTTTATTCAAATATGTAATCATTATTTGGGGCAGGGAGTATTTGTTCATTTTAAAGGTTTGGCCACTTTAATGAAGGAGCTAATGCCATAGCAGCTTGTAAAAACTTCTGGGACCCTACTTGGCAAAGAAACATCTTCCAGTTTAACTGAAGCAGAAAAAGAAGAGAGGGGACAGTGCATTAGAATGGCATACAAGTATGATAGTCAGAGTAACCTTTTCCTATTTGGAAAAAAGAGAGAATAATAAAAAGAAATATGGTAAGTAGCTTTAATTATTTGCTCTCTTTTCAGAGAATTATGAGGAAAATTTCCCCCATTTTTCCTCTAACAGAATACTGCTTCAAGAAACTACACTCCAAATAAAATATAAAAGTGAAGTGGGGGGGAGGAAGAATTAATGTCTTCTCTCTAACAAGGACACAACTTCACAGAGACTCTCCTACTGGAGTTTTTAATAGACAATTGTATTAAGCACTGAAGCATTGCTGAAGTGAACATAGATTCCTGATCATAGGAAGGGAGTCAGGTGATGTGCTATTAATGCCTGATAATTAAAATCAGAGTTAGATTGCAGTGTGCAGTAGCTGACTAAGGATTGAGGTTAGTGAGTACCTAGGTGTTTCTATTACATATCTGGAAATACATATATAAAATATATAAATGTTAAAACTATATTATTTAAATCTTTAAATCTAACTAAAAAAACAGGATTAAGATGCTAGAATTCATTATATACCAGAACCTTGCTATTCTTTAAAAAAAAAAAAAAGTAACAATTTCATGTAAAACAATTTTTAACATTTGATTTTTAAATTTTGAGTTTCAAATTCTTTCCCATCCTTCCTTCCTCTCTCCCCTTTCTTTTTATTGAAAAAGTAAACAATTTGATATAGATTATACATATTCAGGATATTGATCATGTAATTAAAAAAAAACAGAAAAAATGCAAGAAAAATAAACTTTTTTAAAAAGTATGCTTCAATCTGTATTCAGATTCCATCAGTTATTTTTTTGGAGGTAGAAAGCATTTTTATCTTAAGTCTTTTGAAATTGTTTTAGATTGTTGTACTGATGAAAATACCTGTCATTCACAGATGATAATCATACAATGTTGCTATAACTGTGTACAATGTTCTGGTTCTGTTCAGTTAAGTTAGCATCAGTTCATGTAAGTTTTTCCATTTTTTTTCCTGGAAACTATATTGCTCATTATTTCTTAAAACACAACAGTAGTTTGTAATAATCATATGCCACAATTTGTTCAATCATTCCTCAATTTTCTAATTCTTTGCTACTACAAAAAAGAGCTAATATAAATATTTTTGTATATAGAGATCTTTCTTTTTGTCTTTAAAACTCTTTGGAATACAGACCTAACAGAGTTATGACTGAATCAAAGGGTATACAGTTCTATAGCTCTTTGGGCATAGTTCAAAATTTCTCTCCAGAATGGCTGGATCATTTCACAACTCCACCAACAATATATTAGGGTCCCAATATTGAAAAATAGTGGTTTCCTTATTTTACCCGTTCTCTTAATATAGAGGCATCTAGTTTATCCCTATTATAGATAATACTTGCTAATGATTTTTATCTAGATACTACTTGTCCTCACTATTATTTATAAACTTTTTTCCTTTTTATTTTTCTTCAGTAATTATTAATCAGTATTATTACTGATCTATCTATATCTATCATGTATCATTTTGAATTGATCTTTGTAATGGTGCAAGGTATTGGTCCAATTCTAAAATCTGCCAGACTATTATCTAGCCTTCCTAGCAGTATTAATTATTTCAGTAAAAATTAATCTTTACATCTCACTGTTCTCCTCCCATTGAGCAAATTCAAAAACCAAAACCAATTCTTTAATATATATCCATATAGTCTGACAAATCAAATTTCTATCTTAGCTTTGTCTGAAAATCTATGTTTCGCTCTGCATTTTAAATTCTTTACTCTTCTGCCTGCCATGACATGACTTATACTCTTGGATTTGGGGGTTATCAGTATACTTATCAGAGAGTTAAAATCTTTCAATGTTGTTTCTTTTTATAATTTTATTATTATATAAGTTGTTCTCTTAGTTCTACTTACTTTCTCTGCATCAGTTCACAAATGTCTTTGTAGTTTCTTCTGAAATTCCATTTCATCATTTTTTATAACACAATGCTATTCCATTACATTCATATAAAGGCAATTTCTTTAGTCATTACAGAATAAGAATGCACATTTTTAATTTCCAATTGTTATGTACCATTAAAAAGGTTAGCTATAAATATTTTTGTACTAGTTTCCTTTTCCTCTTTCATTGATTTCTTTGGACTATTTGTCTGATAGTGTTATAACTGAGTCAAAGGGTATACATAATTTGGTAACTTTCTGGGAAAAGTTCCAAATTGTTTTTCAGAATAGCAGGGCTAATTCAAAGTTCCGCCAATAGTGAACTAGTATATCTGATTCCCACAATCTCTCCAACATTTACTACTTTTCTTCTTTTGTCAACTTTGTCGGTCTGGTAAGTATGGAGCAGCAAGAAAAACTTGATCAATTTACATTTCTCTAGTTTACTAATGATATAGAATTTTTTTTTCATATGATCATTCATAGCTTGGATTCAGTCTTTGGAAAACTCTGCATATCCTTTGATCATTTAGGCATTGCACAATGTATCTTAATCTTATATATTTTAGTTAGTTCTTTATACATCTTGGCAATGAGACCTTTAGAGCAAAGATATCAGTCACACCCTGTGTACAGCCGATAGCCCCAGCACTCTCAAGTGCAATCTGAATCAGATTAAAATGTATTTGAGAAATGTTAAAATGCACAAAATGCCATAAAACAAAGTGTTAATTTGTGTTTTTCTAAGTCAATATGTAATGGTAGTGATCCATTTCTATTTGATACTATGACTCAAAGAAACTCATTGCAAATTTTTTCTCTCTCACTTACTAGTTTTCCTTATGATCTTTACTACTTTGGATTTGTTTGTGGAAACCCTTTTAAATTTCATATAATCAATATTATCCATATTATTTTGGATGATTTTGTCTGTCACTTATTTAGTTATGAACTCTTCCCATATCCACAGATCAGAAAGGTAATTTCTTCCTTGTTTCTTTAATATGTTTATGATATAACCTTTTATATCTATCATGTATCATTTTGAATTGATCTTTGTAATGGTGCAAGGTATTGGTCCAATTCTAAAATCTGCCAGACTATTATCTAGCCTTCTTAGCAGTTTTTGTTTTCCCCCAGTAACTGGGATCTTTAGATCTATTTTAAAAATCTGCTATTTTATTTCTGAATGTTGTATTACCAAACTGTTCGAGTGATTAATCTCTATCTTTTTAAAATCAGTTCCTACTTCATAGTAGAATTTGAGACCTAGTACTAGCTGACCCCCTTCATTCTTTTTTTCATTATTATTCTTGAAGTTTTGTTCCTCTACATAAATTTTGTTACTATTTTTCCATAGTTATAAAATATTATCAGGAAAGTTTAATTGATGCAACCATAAATAAGCACTCATTTTGGTAGCATCATTTGTATTATATTGGTTCATTCCATATAATATTTTTCTATTTATTTAAATTTCTCTCGAGCAAAGAATGTCTTATGTTTAGATTTGTATAATTGCTGGGTGACTCTTTGAAGATACATTTCCAAGTATTTCTTAGCTATGATAGTTATTTTGAATTTTTTAAGTGGGATTTCTCTTTCCAGTTTTTATTATTGAATTTTGTTTGTTATATATTGGAATTTTTTTTTGTTTGGACTAGTATTTTATTTTATTTAAAAAAATGTTTTTATATAGCTTTTTATTTACAAGTTATATGCATGGGTAATTTTACAGCATTGACAATTGCCAAACCTTTTGTTCCAATTTTTCCCCTCCTTCCCACAACCTCCCCCAGATGGCAGGTTGACTAATATATGTCAAATATGTTAAAGTATATATATTGGAATGTTGATGATGTATATGGATTTATCTTATATCCTGTTGTTATTTTAATTAATTTCAGTTGAGACTCCCCAGGGGTGTTTTAATTCTGTCAATATACTGCCTGCAAAAAAAGCTAAAACTGTTTCCTCTTTACCTTTGTTTATTGCTTCAACTTATTTTTATTGTTTTATTGCTAGCCCTTTGTAAAACACTATGATAACAATGAATATCCTTGCTTTATTCCTGTTCTTACTAGAATAACTCAACTTTTTTTATATTGCATATATTAGTTCTTAGATCTAAATATTATTTACTATATTGAGGAATGTTCACTTATTTCTATGATTTCTAGAGATTTTAATAGAAATTAATGTTGGATTTTGTCAAAAGCATTTTTGGTATTTACTGACATAATTTTTATTATTTATATTCTCAACAATCATTTAATATAGTTTTATTTTCCTTATATAAAACCAACTTTGCATTCCAAGTATATACCCAATTTAAATATAGTGCATAATCTTTTTAATATGTTGTTTTGTACTATTTGCTAGCGTCTTTTTAAAATGCTTGCACCAATATTCATTAAAGATATTGGTTTATAGTTTTCTTTCTCTTGTTTCTCCCTCATTTAGTTAGCAAGAACATATTTGTATCATAAAAAGAAATTAGGAGAATACCTCTTTTCTTATTTTTGAAACATTTTATACAATATTAGAATCAATTGTTCCTCTGAGTATGTGGTAGTGTTCACTTATAAATGAAGTTTTCTTTTTCCTTTGAAATTTTACTTTTGATTTGATTTACTTCTTTTTTTCTAACATTGCATTTAAAAAAATTTTTTCTCAGTAGTATTTTTTTCAAATACACATAAAGATAGTTTCCAAAAATCATTTTTGTAAGATTTTGTGTTCCAAATTTTTCTCCCTCCCTTGTTTACCTTCCCCTCTCCCTAAGACAGCAAGCAATCTGATATAGATTAAAATGGCCAATGATTTTAAACATATTTCTATATTTGTCAAGAAATCTGTTTGTTTATACGAGAAATCTGATCTTGAATTATTTAAATAGTTTTTTCTTCTTTTGTTATCCTTAGTTTTTTCATATTTTTTTCTAGATATTCATCTATTTATTTTAAGTTACCAGTTTTGTTAACATGTTATTGTGCAAAATAATTCCTAATAATTTCCTTCATTTCCTCTTCAATTGCTTTAAGTTCTCCTTTTTTCATTTTTTAGTATATACAACTTGGTCTTCCTCTTTTTTAAAAAAATCAGTTTAATTGATTATCTTTTAATTAGCTTTTCAAATGTTCATTTTTTAAATCTACTTGCTCTTATTTTTATTAATACCTCTTTTAGTTTTTAGAATTTCTACTTTATTATTTGGTTAGGGATTTTTTAATTTGTTGTTATGAGAATTTTTTCAATTAGATGCTTAATTCCTTTATTTGTTCTTTTATTAATGAAAATGTTTAGAGATATAAAATTTCCCTTCTAAATTTTTATAGCTGCATCCCATGAACTTTGGTATATTGTTTAATTATTAGCATTTTATTTGACAAAATTTTCTATTACTTCTATAATTTGTTCTTTGACATATTAATTCTTTAGAATTATATCATTAATCTCCAGTTAACTTCACATTCTTTCTTTAATGTTCTTTCACTGAATATATCATCTCATGATTAGTAAATGGTGTATTTAGCACTTCTGCCTTTTTTTTTTTGATGAGATCTTTATGCCCTAATAATATGTGGTGAATATTTTTTAAAGATACTATGTACAGTTGAGAAGTGTCTAAATTCATTTCTATTCCATTTAGTAATTGCTAGGAATCAATGACTGCTAATTTTTCTAAAGTTCTAGATTTTTTACTTTTTTATTGTTTATCATGTGGCTATAGCAGTCTAGATCTGAATATTAAGATCACCTACTATTATAGTTTTACTCTTTTATTTCTTCATCTACTTCATTTCTTTTCCTTTAAGTATTTAGATGCTGTTTTTCAGTGAATATATTAGTTCATTATCCCATTGCCATTTTAGCATAATGTACTTTTCTTGTTTATTTTTTGATCTTTTCTCAGTTTGCTATAGTAGTATCTGAATTCATGATTGCTGTATTTTTTAATGCCATTGAAGCATAGTAAATCTTTCTTTAGTCTCTCATTTTAACTTTGTGTAGCTTTGTTTCAAATGAATTTCTTATAACCAACATATTTTCACATTCTGTTTCCAAATTCATTCTTCTTTGCTTCTGTTTTATGAAATCATTTCATGTACCTTCACAGTTTTGACTGTTAATTTTGCTCTTCTCTCCATCCTGTTCTCTTATGCCTTTTCCTTCTTCTCCACCCTTTCCCCCCACAAATAAGGAGACACAAAAAAGAATTTGCCTGGTACTTGGAATCTTATAAGTTAAACAGCCTGTTTCATTTCTCTTGTAGCTCTTTTCTTTTCCCACCCTTCCCAGTGTTTTACTCTTTCTTCCTTTACTTTCAAAATTCTCTCCAACGTTCAAGATTTCTTTGCTTATGACTATCCCCTTACCTATGGTAAATCCCTATCTTAAACCCCTGTCTAACTCTCCTTTGTTCTTTGTCATTTTCTCTTCTATTTCCCTCTTGAGTTTAAATGTAGTTCTCTGTTGAGATCTTTGTGTATCCAAATCATGACTTTTCCCATTTCGGTTTTAATATATTACAGGTCAGCATAAAATTTAAATGGAAATTTGGGGTGAGTATTGTGGAAGCTACAGATGACATATAAAGGCCAGCAGATGACACAGAAAAAGTTTTAAAACTCAGAAATATATAAGATATGCATAGTATTGTATATCAACATATTTTATCTTTTAATACCATAAATATATTCAAATTTTGTAATAAGGTACTATAAACATTCCCGTAAAAGAAAAAAAAATGCAGACTTCTTCTGAAGGGCCAAAAAAAAAAAAAAAACATATTTTCCAGATTATAGAGGTTCTGCACCCATAACCCCTGAGATGTGGAAAGGATAACTATAATTATTCTCAACCTTCCCTTATCTTATTCAGATTAAAGTGAGGTTTCCCCACTTGTAGTTAAGCATGTACCAGATATTCTGGCATAGCTTGAAGGAGTATTTCCATTAATCCTTTCCCTAAAGACATATTTGTCTTTTATTCTAGCCTATCTTCTCTTCTCATTCTATTCTTGTGTGTATGTTATTAAGTACTCATATGGGTTCAATTATAAATTCATCCCATATGACTTCTAAATCTATGTATTCAAATATATATTTTCATTACATGGCCATCTTCTCACTACAAAACCATTTCTGGTGGATCTGAGAAGTTTTATCACCAGAAATTCCCACCTGGCACCCCACTGTCCTGATTAGTGGTTGTACACTTTTAAGCTAGGCTCCAGCCACTTTTTTGCTTCATTCTACATCCAACTTCTTAGCAGCCAATTGCTTCTAGAAAGTGCATGTCATGGACTGATGCTAAGTGAGATGAGCAGAACCAGGAGATCATTATACACTTCGACAACGATATTGTATAAGGATGTATTCTGATGGAAGTGGATTTCTATGACAAAGAGACCTAACTGAGTTTCAACGGATAAATGATGGACAGAAACAACTACACCCAAAGAAGGAACACTGGGAAATAAATGTGAACTATTTGCATTTTTGATTTTCTTTCCGAGTTATTTTTACCTTCTGAATCCAATTCTCCCTGTGCAACAGGAGAACTGTTCGGTTCTGCAAATATGTATTGTATCTATGATATACTGCAACATATTTAACATATATAGGACTGCTTGCCATCTTGGGGGGGGTGGAGGGAGGGAGGGGAAAAAAAAAACGAAACATAAGCAAGTGCAAGGGATAATGTTGTAAAAAAATTATCCTGGCATGGATTCTGTCAATACAAAGTTATTATTAAATAAAATAAAAAAAAAAGAAAGTGCATGTCAGTCTACTTCTTGGCTCCAATCATCATTCTTAAAACTTTCCAAGCTAAAACATCCCTCCACTGACAAAATTCCCCTAAACTTATTATTTCTTCCTTTAGAATGTAAACAAATTGAGGATAGGCATTGTTTTCACTTTTGTATCCCTAATACTTAAAACAATGCTTAGAACATATTAGTAACCACTTAGTAATTTTTTTTCATTCATTCATACCCAGTGCTAGTTTTTCTCATGAGTTCCTGGTATTCATTACCAATTGTTTGTTGATGATCTTCACCTGTATTTCCTATCAGCATTTCAAACTCATCATATACAAACCAGAATGACCGTCTTTTCTACTAAACTTTCCCACCTTTCCAAACTTCTCTATTTCTCTTTAGAGTATGACCATTCTCCAAGTAGCCATGGTTGTAATCTTGAAGTCATTTGTGACTTTTCCCTCCTCTTTATTCCCTACATAGGTAAAGTCAGTTGATATGATTGCCTTCAGTGCATCCTTGTTATATATATATATATATATATATATAAAACAATATAAAGTCATTTTTATTGCCATAAGGCCCTCTAAAATCTTTCCAGTCTTATCTTACACTACAGTTTAGCTATTCCCTGGATTCAAAATTCCATTTCCTGTCTTCATGCCACTTAGAAACTATTTTCTATCTCTTTTTTTTAGCACACCCCACTTCTACTACATGTCTTAAAATATCTTTCTATCTCCCAGAATCCTTAGCTTTCCTCAAGATTAAGCTCAAATGTCATTTCCTTCATGAAGGCTTCCCCAAACCATTCTACCTGAATTGTTGTCTCTCCGTCCTTAAATTATACTGTCATTATTGATTTGTGTAATATGCTGGAATCCAACACAATCCCTCCTACACTAGGACATACATATAACACAGAGAGAGAGAGAGACACACCTACACATGGTACACCCATGCATACACGCAATAAAAACTCCTTGAGGGCAAGTACTATTTCATTTTTTTCATATCTCCAGAATTTATAGCAATTTAAAAAAAATAATAGCTTTTTATTTTCAACATATATGCAAAGATAAATTCCAACATTCATACTTGCAAGACCTTGTGTTCCAAAATTTTTCTCCCATCCCCTTCTTTAGACAGCAAGTAATCCAATATATGTTAAACATGTACAATTCTTCTATACTTATTTCAATCATCTCATTGTTGAAGTCACATCCATCAGAATTGATCATCATATAATCTTGTTGTTTCTGTGTACAATGATCTCTTGATTCTGTTCATTTCACTCAGCATCAGTTCATGTAAGTCTCTCCAAGCCTCTGTGAAATCATCCTATTAGTCATTTCTTACAGAATAATAATACTCCATAGCATTCATATACCATAATTTATTCAGCCATTCTACAATTGATGGGCATCCATTTAGTTTCCAGTTTCTTGCCACTACAAAAAAGGCTGCCACAAACATTTTTGCACATGTGGTCCCTTTCCCTTATTTATGCTGTCTATGGGATACAGACCCAGTAGGGATACTGCTGGATCAAAGGGTATGCATAATTTAATAGTTCTTTGGGCATAGTTCCAAATTGCTCTCTAGAATGGTTGAATCACTTTACAATTCCACCAACAATGTATTAATGTCTCAGATTTCCCACATTCCCTCCAAATTTATCATTATCTTTTCCTGCCATCTTAGTCAATATGAGAGGTGGGTAGTGGTACCTCAGATTTTTCTTAATTTGCATTTCTTTGATAACTAATGATTTAAAGCATTTTTTCATATGACTACAAATAGTTTTAATTTCTTCCTTTGAAAATTGTCTGTCCATATCCTTGAACCATTTATCAATTGGAAAATGGCTTGTATTCTTATAAAGTTGAGTCAATTCTCTATATATTTTAGAAATGAGGCCTTTATCAGAATCTTTGGATGTAAAAAAAAAAAATCCCCAGTTTTCTGCTTCCCTTCTAATCTTAGCTGTATTGGTTTTGTTTGTATAAAACATTTTAGCTTAATATAATCAAAATTATTAATTTTGCATTTTATAATGCACTCTAGTTCTTCTTTGGCTATAAATTCCTCCCTTCTCCACAGATATGAGAGGTAGACTATCCTTTGATCTTTTAATTTGCTTATAGTTATCTTTCCTTATGTCTAAATCATAAATCCATTTTGACTCTATCTTGGGATAGAGTGTTAAGTATTGGTCAATGCCTAGTTTCTGCCATACTATTTTCCAATTTTCTCAGCAATTTTTGTCAAATACTGAATTCTTATCTCTGAAGCTGGCATTTTGGGGCTTATCAAAATCACTAGATTACTTTAGCCATTGATTGTTTTGTCCTGTGAACCTAACCTATTCCACTGATCAACCAGTCTATTTTTTAGCTTGTCCCAAATGATTTTGATGACAGCTGCTTTTAATATAGTTTTAGGTCGGGTAGAGCCAGGCCATTCTCATTTGCATTTTTTTCATCAATTCCATTGAAATTCTTGATCTTTTGTTCTTCCAGAAGAACTTTGTTTTATTTTTTCTAGCTCTGTAAAATAATTTCTTGGCAGTTTGAATGGTATGACACTAAATAAATAGCTTAACTTAGGTAGAATTGTCATTTTTATTATATTAGCTCAGTCTACCCATGAGCACTTGATATTCCTCCAATTATTTAGATCTGACTTTGTGTGGAAAGTGTCTTGTAATTGTGTACATATAGTTCTAACTTTGGCTTGCTGGTAAACTCCCAAATATTTTATATTATCTACAGTTTAAGCAGTTTCTTGAATATAGATTCATACTGATTGAAGGCAGTATAATTCAAAAGGAAGAAACCTGACTTTGATTCAGAAGACCATGGTTTAACCCCACCTTTACTACCATTGTGAAAATTTGGGCAGATCACTAAATCCCCTCAATTTCCTCATCTGTAAAATTAAAAGAGTGGACTAGATGGCCTCAAATATTCTAGCTCTAGGTCTGTACTTGAATTAAAGGCAATTTATATATTCTCTTGAAATACATGACTCAGGATGGTGTAATGAAAGTCATCATCATTCAGTTCAAGTCACCGTTATTTGAGGAAGATGAAAAGTTAACATTATTTTCAAACAACAGGAGAAACATATAATAAAACTCATTTGAAATGTATTAGAATAACCCTTTTATCACAGTGGTTAATTTGGATTTCTATAGAACTTTAAATTTGACAGAACACTTTTTTTTTTCAGAACACTAAGTAGTGCAATAATGAGGTAGTATGGTATCTATAATATCCCAATTTTGCAAAAGAGGAGACTCAGACTCAGAAAGGTCTGGTTATTTGCCCATAATCTACTATGTGTGAGAGCTGGGCTCCAAGCCAGATTCTCTGACTACAAATCCAATGCCTTTTCCTTTATACCATTACTTCTATTTCCCTTTCCATTTCCCTCAATGAAAATTAGATGTTATGTCTAAGACTGATGTTATATTAACATAGAAGAGGTAACTGCTTGGATCAGACTTTTCGAGTCTGTCTTCACTATAGTAAGAAAAGAGGAAGCTGTGCTTTTGTTCTCTTTCTACCCATCTTAAGATCTGCAGCTCCCCAACTATGCTGGAGAATACCATCTCCATGTTCATCTCACATTCTAGTTTCTTTTTTTTTTTTTGCAAAAAGCACTGGGTCTAAAATATAAGAAAAACAAAGACATGAAAAATTTTTGTATCACCTTTCTTTGGAGTACATCAACTTCATTGTTTCCACAGGAATGACCAGATTTTGCCTCAGACACAATGTTGGATACCTCAGATGCCTCCAAAAAAATATATATGAGCATCAGAGGACCAAGGAAAGCTTAGAAAGCATAGCCTTACTGTCAGCTCTGACCTCATGTGGTCTCTTTATCACATGGAAAAGTGGCAAGAGGTGTTGAGAGTGCTAGCAGAAATGACTCTTTGACCAGTTCACAAACTACATCAGGGCATGATGAAATGAAAGTTAAATAATGGACTTGGAAGAGAGACATTGGGATAAAGAACTATTACCGGCTTATGTATCAAAGAAAGAAGTTATCATCCTTTCTCTTTGGGATTAGGGAGCCAAATTCAACAGAATGAAACTAAAACTATTTGAATCCATGCAGATAAAATTACTCACTCTGTTAAATACTAAAGATAATATGATTTTCATCTCAAAAAGTGAGGAGAAAGAGGGAAAAAGTCCAACAGTTTAATAATTTTTCTTATAAGATTGTTTTGTGAATGTATTTCTATAAAAGAATAATTTGCAAAGGACTTATAAAAATGTATTTGTGTGTCCTAATCAAGACTTAAACTTGGAAGCATATTATGGAACTAATTATTTCTTAACTAACTAATCAACATGTTTCATTCATAAGTTGGGATTTATCAATATAGCACATGAAAAGAAAGAACATATTATTATTTCAATTTAGATAATATGCAAAAAGCACTGTGTTTGTAATGACCTGCTTTCACTGAATATGATCAAGCTGCAAAGCTCTATTACAGGCTGGAAATAGCAGCAGCTTTACTTTAATGAGATTTCTGGCTCTGGGCCCCAGCTGTTCTGCACAAGGCACTCTCTTTGCTCTATGACCTATCAATGTGTGTGCTCACCAGTAATGAGACAGGACCTATTTCCTAACATGGGGAAAAATTGAAGAGCATGTGTTCATTCTGCTAATCTAACAGTTACACCCCTTTTTCACTGCAATGTCTGTATATGATTGTGGCTACACTGGTGATATATATATATTTTTGGTTTTAAAAGTACCCTACAGAACTCCTCAACTTATGTTAAAGGTAAGGATTAAAACCATAAATAAGAGCCTCCATTGAAACTAAGGATATAAATTTTCTCCCTTCCCCCTCACCGTCTATCCCAAATGCAGTTTATTTGCTATGCAAATAAATACACCATTCTGGGATGTCTTGATAAAGGGATTTATTCTTCAAATGTGAACATAACAAGAACAAATGAGAAATTCTTAATTTTGAATTGTATTTGTTTTGTATGATTTAGACTGATTGAGAGCAGGGTCCTAAATTCAACCAAATGGGAAGATGCCTATGTAGGCAGTATGATGTGATTGTAAAAGCACTGTGCAGCTGAAGAGTCAAAAAACCTTGATTATATATCCAAGTCCCTTTATCTCTCTTAGGGCCTACTGCCTTTTTGTGAAATGGGAATAATGGCACCTGAACTCCCTACTTCTCAGGATTGTCAGTCAAGGCCTTTTGTCTTTGAAGTTCTATATAAATGTGGATTATCAAACATATAACTTGTATATCTCCTAATTTCTCAGTCCATTCTGACTGACTTTTCTTATGTACTTAAGTATTTTAATTTTTATCATAATTACTCATATTTACATAGCATAGTAAAGGTCTCAAAGTACTTTCCTCACAACTATGAACACTGATGTTACAAGTAATATCACCAATTTATAGACAGAAATAGGAGCCCTGCAAGTTCAAGTCATTTTCTCATTATTCCAAGGGTAATAAGTATCTGAGAAGGGATTCAAATGCACATCTTCCACTTTGAAATACCATATTTTTTTTACTTGTCTTGTTGATTATTTGCATACTTATTTTACCCTACCTACTACTAGTCTATAAGCTTTCAGAGGCCAAGAAGTTTGTTATGTTTTTTTTTTAAATCTCTCTATCTTCAAGGCCCCACACAGAATTTGAACATCTGAAGTGCTTATTATTTAATTTTGAATTTTTCAACTATATTTTCTCTCACCCAACCCTACCACATCCTCAGTTATGCTTTTATTTTCACCATTTCTTGGAAAAGTTTAACTGATGTAAATAAGCCAAGACACCACCTCAACCAAAAAATACATGATTGCTTTGCCAAGTAGAAAAACATGGCAGCCAAAAACAACACCAGTTTAAAATACAAAATGATATTACATACAAGGATGATAAATTACTAGCAATATTGCCTCACAACATAACAAAAAGCAGGAAACAGGAAAAAAATCTTTAAAATTTTGACAGAAGACTCAATTAAACTAAAAGCCTTTACAGGTGATAATGGGATGACTACTTATAGATGGAAAAAAAAAGTAGATGTCCATATCCCTTTAATAATGGAATCTTATACTAATAAAATAGAATCATCAAATTTGGGCCCTAATACTTTAATAGTAATTGTGCTAGGTAAAGAATTGTAAATGGTTGTTTAAAAAATTGGGAGAAGCTTGACAAGAACAATTATATTATGAAGAAATCCATGTATTAGAAATGATACAATATTAAAATTATTACAGAATTGATTTTAAATATATCTCAGAGCTGGGAGAAGATACTACTAATTTAAGGGGATAAGGAGGAAAATTAGATAGTTGTTTGTGGGTTGTCTCCCCCTAGACATAGTTCCTTGAGAATAAGAAATTTTTTTGCCTTTCTGTGTGTCTTTGGTGTTTAACATGATGCTTGACATGTAATAGGCTCTTAATAAATGTTTGACTTATTGACACAATTGATTGAAAAGCATAGAGAATACAAGATCCCACTGCCTTTACTGTTGTTGATTTAAAAAAAGGAAAACAAAATCTTTTCTCTTATGTGATATTCCTCATGTACATATAAAGTCATATAAAATTCCTTTAATCACATAAATATATGTATATACATATAAATATATATAGTTACTTGATAATCCTCTAAATATCAGTGTTAATCAAGGCATAAAATGGGAAGATATATTCTTATCAAAGACATTTGCTACTGTCATTAAGAATAAACAGAATACAGTTAGAGAAGGGATTCCTTGAAGGTGATTGGATCTTCCAGATGTTCCTTACTAAAGATAATGTTGTGTTGATCATATCAAGTACCAGAATATTATTAGATCTATTCAGTGGATTATGTATTCACTTGAGAGATTGGTATAACCATCTATATTTGAAAAAACAAATGGGTGAAAAATACCCATAACCTAAAATATGATATTTATTTAGATGGGTAGTTTATTGAGTTAGCTCATGAGTCCTGTTATTTTGAATAGAAATTGTACATGGATGACAAATTAGAGCTAGATTTTAATAAGAGAAAGACTCATAGATCACAGAATTTGGGTTTTGGAAGGAACTTTCCAAGAAAACCTGAACACAAAAGAAATTCTCAATACCACAATCTGACAAGTTTTTGTCCATTCTCTATTTAAAACTTCTAAGGAATGGGAACATTACCATTTTAGATAAAGCTTTATTTGACTTTTTAACCAGTTCAAATTCTTTGAACTATTATTTTAACTATTTGAAATTATTTGGAAGCTTTCTCCCCAATAATCCAGTCTATATTCCTTTCAGAAAGTTACATAATATTTTTAATGATTTCAAATTGCTTCCCCTTCCAAAATTCACATTTTTAACACCAGTATTTTCTTAGTTATGTTAAATGACAGAAAAATACTATTTAATGTTTCATTGTGGTACGAAGGTGGCCCTATCTTCTCAAAGGCTACGAAAAGATAGCATAACTGTAACAAAGAAACAACAAAAAATTATGTCAACATGAGCTATATACAGGACAAGTAGAAAATAATCAACAGAGAGAAGACACTGGCATTAAAATGAGTTGGGGATGTCTTCCTAGAGATGGTAATGATCCTAGTCAGGATTTAAAAGAAGCCAGGGAGGTCAGTAGTTGGAGCAGAGGAGAGAAAGTGTTCTAGGTATAAAGACCAGACAAAGAAAATGCCCAGAGTTAAGAAACAGAGTGCCCTGTTAAAAAAAAAAAAAACCAGCCAGGAGACTAATGTAATTCAATCAAAGAATACATGTTGTAGGATAAGATATAAGAGGACTGGAAATATAGGAGGGGGTTTGGTTGTCAAGGACTTTGAAAGCCAAATAGAGCATTTTTTTTGCATTTATTCCTTGGGGCAATTGGAAGCCATTGGAGTTTATTGACATTGAAAAGGGTGATATGATTAGATATATTTTTAAATTATTTTAGTGACTGAATGAAGAATGGATTGGAATGAAGAGAGACTTAAGGGAGCAGACCCACCAGCAGGCTATTATAAAGTCTAGGCATAAGTGTACCAATCCACAGGCCTTGGAAACAACTTGGAATTGGAGAGTTGGAGAAAGGAGTGGGATGAGAGATAGTGAGGAGTATAAATGACTCCTAGGTTGTAAGCCTAAAAGACTGGGAAGACAGTATTGCCCTATTCTTGTTGCTGTTGCTCATCCTTCTCGAAGAAGACCAAGGACAAGTGAATTGGATTTAGGTGAGATAGAGCTTTGTGAAGTCATCAGCCCTACTATCTCCTCCAGAATTATTACAGTCATCTCAAGACAAAGGTCAGGATGACTGGCAATAGCACAGGTGGCAGTGGGAGACCTTGATCTTTTCCCCAGGTTTCAGTTTGGGTTGATGCAGCACATTCAGTAATTAAAGGCTGGCTAATAGTTGAAGCAAAAATGGCTTACTTTGCCTTCACTTTTGCCTTCATAAGTCAGGAAGGGGAAGACCCTCACAGTTTCTGATCAAAACAGAAACAATTTTTATTTATATTCACTCTGAGTCATCAAAACTCAATGATCCACAAGAAGTTCCATTTGAATCCCAATAGGTTTTATCAAAATCTGATTTTGTAAGGTTATATTTCAAGAAATCATAAATGAAAACTACATGATACAAAAATATTTATGTCCTATTTTTTTAATGATAGAATAAATAAATAGATTTCTCAATACCTTGAGAAGTATAAGTAATCAAAATTTATATTCCTTTGGACAGAGCATCCACATATAAGAATATGACTCCCCACTTAGGAAGAGGAAGAAGAAGAGGAAATAGCAGCATTGCCTGCTGGAAATGGCTTACTGGGGAAATGGAGGACAAGTAACTAGTACTCACAGATTGTTATGTGTCTTGAAGAGGACTGATGACATCTAAAAATGATGTCTTCCAAGTGAATTGTATTTAAGTGAAGCAGAACTGTGCAAAATCATTAGCTATATTCTATCCTCCAGAGTCATTGTGGTCCATTGGCAAGACATATGTCAAAACAACTGGTGATGACCCAGCTCTTGCTCTCTACTGTAATAGGGAAGGTAGAATGAGAGGAAAATTTAGGGGAAAAGACAATGATTTCTGTTTTGGATATATTTAGTTTAAGATGTCTAGATTTCCAGTTTGAGATTTCTGAAAGGTAGTTGAAGATACAGGTTTGCATTTCAGCAGAAAGATTAGAGCAGGAAAGATAGACTTGAGAATCATCAGCATAGACATTGTAATTAAATTCATAAAAACTGATGAGATCACCAAGTGAAATATATACAGAGAAAAGAAAAGAGAACTCAAGATAAAGCCTTGATGGATAATTATAGTTAAAGGGCATGATCTGTATAAAGATCTAGCAAAAGTGACAGAGAAGGATCATTCAGATAGCCAAGAAGAAAACAGAGAGTATTGTCCTGAAATTCTAGAGAAAAGAAAATATCAGAGAAGACAAAGTGATCAGTGAAGCAATAAAGGCTATAGAGAGGTCAAGGAGAATGAGGATTGAGAAAAGGCTATTGGATTTGATAACTAAGAAATTACTAGTAATGTTGGAAAAAGCAGTTTCAATGAAATGATATGGTTGGATGCTAGATTATAAGAGGTCAAGAAGAGAAAGAGAAGAAAGAAAGTGGAGGCCTCTTTTGTAAAAGACCTTTTTAAAGAAGTTTAGTTACAAAGAATAGAAGAGATTTAAAAAAATACTTAGCAGGAATGAAATGATCAAAAGAGGATATGGGAGATGCTGGTCATATTTGTATGCAGCAGGAAATAATTTCATAAAATAGAATCACTTGAATAAGTAGAGATGTTAGCCTTGGTAAAGAGTCAGATTATTTCATTAGTGAGACAGAAGCGAAGGAGATAGTGGCAGAAGGAACCTGAGTGATGGGAGATGAGGAAAAGGGAAAAATAACAAATGGCTTTAAATGTTTTTTTTTTTTTCTGCAAAATATAAAGAAAGATGTTCAGTTGAGAGTATTGGCGCAGGGGAAGTTTTGAAAAGGTTTGGAAGAACCCCTTTGGGATAGCAAGTAGATAAGGAAGATATAGAAAGATTGCCTAGGTAAAAATGAGGGTCCATTTGAAGGTATGTAACATAAATTTTTAGTGAACTCAGAATAACTGATTTTCTCCATCTTTGTTCTTTAGTGTTTGTGTAGGAGAGAAGGCAATGAATGATGGAATGATCCAATATACTTGGCTGAATGTAATCAGTGATATAAGGAATTTAAAGAGAAGCTGAATTGATTCACCAAAGGATCAATATGGGGAAAAGAGGAGAGAATGGCTAGTGCAAGGGAAATAGCCTAGGAGAGAATTTACAAATCAAGATCTTAGAAGTCACAGTGTGGATGAAGAGCAAGATTTTTTAAGAGAAGGAAAAGGGAGAGGAAATAACCCAATAGATTATGGACAGATAAGGGAGTTACAGAATTCTTGAACATGGAGGTGGAACATTTGTGAGTAATGACAAGATCAAAAGAATGATCATATTTATTTTTAGCTGAGGTGGAGTAAGGGAATAGCTCGTGGGAGGTGAGTAGATTAAGAACTGAGTGGTTAGGATATTTGAAGGAGAATCATTATGTTTACTGAAGTCCCCTAGTAGGATGCAGGTGTTAGAGAGGAAAGAAAAATAACAAACCAGTACCAAACTCATTGAGGAAGGAAAGGGAGTGACATGGGGATCAAGACTGACATCTTTCTAATATCTCAAATAAAGGTATCCATGGTAATATTTAATTTATTTTTGAATCCACAGCACCTGGCACAGTGTTGAGGATGTAATTACTTCAAAGACATATTATTTCATTGCTTTGATTCTATCTCTAGCAACATTATTACAACCCCTCTTTACCTGAGACTCTGTAAATTGCTAAAGCTAGAAAAAGAAGCCATTGCTCAGTGGCCAGCCTTCTAGCTATGACCTTCTCCATATTTATTTAGGCAGGTCTTCACGCCTTCTTGTAGAAGGTAGAATTTTAGGTGATATTTGAAGAAATCCAAGGAAGCCAGAAGATTTGCTTTGGAGGGAGAGTTTCAGACATGGAGGATAGCCAGTGAAAATGCTCAGCATATGAAGGAATAGTTTATTTGACCAACAACAACTGGATTGCACAGTATATGGGATTAAGTAAAGTGTAAGAAGAATGGTTAGGTATGAGAAGGACAGCTTATAAACGGTTTTGGATGCTAAAATGGGATTTTCTATTTGATACTAGAGGTGATAGGGAGTCACTGGAGTTTAGTAAATAGAGGTAGGAGATGATATGATCAGACCTGTGCTTTAGGAAAAAAAACATTTTGACAATTGAGTGGAGGATAAATTGTTGTGGGGAGAGATGTAGCAAAGACACCAATTAGAAAGCTATTACAACAATCCAATCGTGAGGTAATGAATGCCTACACAAAGGTAGCGGCAGTATCAGGGAAGAGAAAGGGTATATAAAAGAGTTTTGCAAAGATAAAATCAAAAGGACTTGGCAAGAAATGGACATGGGTGAGTGAATGAGAATGAGAAGTCAAGGATGACACTTAAATTTCAAACTTGTGTAACTGGGAGGATGATGGTAACGTAAAGAGTAACAGGGAAGTTGTGGGTGGAGGGTGGGGAAGAGTTAGGAAGGAAAATAATGAGCTCAGCTGTGGACATATTTAATTTAAGATGTATATAGGACATATAGTTCAAAATATCAAATAGGCAAGAAGTAGAGCTAAGATGGTGGAGTACAAGCAGCAACTCAGCTGAATTTCCTCAACATTCTCTTCCAAACAACTTTACAAATAATGCCTCAGGTAGAATTTTGGAGCATCAGAGTCAACAAAAGGTCACAGTGAGAAATTTTCCAGCCTAAAACCTTTTAGAAGCTGGACAAGAGAACTCTGTGTCACCAGGATGGGAATTGGCTCAGAGTTCGGCCACAATACCAGCCTTGTAGGTACTTGTAACAGTGGCTGTAGTAGCAGCAGCTTGTGGTACTTTCATAACAGAGACTGTAAGAGGGTCAGACAACTGGTCAGAAAGAGATTATAGGGGACTCTTTGCTGGCCTTGGGCATAGCTGGCACTGATTGGCATCAGCTATTGTTCTTCAGCAGATCTGGGTCTGAAGTCAGATTTGAACTCAGGAAAAAGAGACTTTGGAATCCAGGCCCACACTCCACTTCATCCCTAATTGCCCCCCCACCTTTTTAATTTTTTTTTAATTTTTTAAAATAACTTTTTATTGACAGAACCCATGCCAGGGTAATTTTTTACAGCATTATCCCTTGCATTCACTTCTGTTCTGAATTTTCCCCTCTCTCCCTCCACTCCCTCCCCTAGATGGCAAGCAGTCCTTTACATGTTAAATAGGTTACAGTATATCCTAGATACAATATATATGTGCAGAACCGAACAGTTCTCTTGTTGCACGGGGAGAATTGGATTCAGAAGGTATAAATATCCCGGGAAGAAAAACAAAAATGCAAGCAGTTTATATTCATTTCCCAGTGTTCTTTTTTTGGGTGTAGCTGCTTCTGTCCATCCTTGATCAATTGAAACTGAATTAGCTCTCTTTATCGAAGAGATCCACTTCCATCAGAATACATCTTCATACAGTATCGTTGTTGAAGTATATAATGATCTCCTGGTTCTGCTCATTTCACTTAGCATCAGTTCATGTACGTCTCACCAGTCCTCTCTGTATTCATCCTGCTGGTCATTACTTACAGAACAATAATATTCCATAACGTTCATATACCACAATTTACTCAACCATTCTCCAATTGCTGGGCATCCATTCATTTTCCAGCTTCTAGCCACTACAAACAGGGCTGCCACAAACATTTTGGCACATACAGGTCCTTTCCTTTCTTTAGTATCTCTTTGGGGTATAAGCCCAGTAGAAACACTGCTGGATCAAAGGGTATGCACAGTTTGATAACTTTTTGAGCATAGTTCCAAATTGCTCTCCAGAATGGCTGGATGTGTTCACAATTCCACTAACAATGTATCAGTGTCCCTGTTTTCCCACATCCCCTCCAACATTCCTCATTGTCTTTCCCTATCACTCTAGCCAATCTGACAGGTGTGTAGTGGTATCTCAGAGTTGTCTTAATTTGCATTTCTCTGATTAATAATGATTTGGAGCATCTTTTCATATGGCTAGAAATATTTTCAATTTCTTCTTCTGAGAATTGTCTGTTCATATCCTTTGACCATTTATCAGTTGGAGAATGGCTTAATTTCTTATAAATTAGAGTCAATTCTCTATATATTTTGGAAATGAGGCCTTATCAGAACCTTTGACTGTAAAAATGTTTTCCCAGTTATTGTTTCCCTTCTAATCTTGTCTGCATTTGTTTTGTTTGTACAAAAACTTTTCAATTTCATATCCTAATTGCCCCTTCATGAAATATTTTAAAATTTGCAAAGCATTTCACATAGCTTATGTAATATAAATTCATATACTTTGACTCACAAATCCCACCTGTAGGTTTATATCCCCAAAAAGTCAAAGCCTGAAATAACAATTCTATTTATACCCAGAATATTAGTAGCAGTTCTATTTGTGGTTGTAGAGATAGAAACAAAACAGGTGCCTCTTGATTGGTCAATGGATGGACCAGTTATGATATAACCATATCATAGCTTGTATAGCACAAAGAATTTATACTTTCTTATATTTCTCCTCCTGATCAGAAACAAGATAAGTCAAAATATGCACAGAACCACTATACTGGTACAAAAGTGGAGCTTGCTGCTTTTATTCCTCTTAAGTCCTTTTTCTGATGGAGGGCTTTTCTTCTGGAATCAGTATTCATGCCTTCAGAGGCACAAGAACTACATGAATACCTAATATGAATAGAGCAAGACTTTTTTTTGAAGTTAAATAAATTTTTTTTAATTATAGCTTTTTATTTACAAAACATATGCATCTAGGTGGCACAGTGAATAGAGCACCAGCCCTGAAGTCAGGAGGACCTGAGTTCAAATCTGGCCTCAGACACTTAACACTTCCTAGCTGTGTGACCCTAAGCAAGTCACTTAACCAACCAACCAAACAAACAAACAAACATATGATTGGCTAATTTTAACATTGACCCTTGCAAAACTTCTGTTCCAAATTTTCCCCTCCTTTCCCCCAACCTTTCTGTACCAGATCTCAAACTATGCTACAAGGCATTGTTCACTCACAGGCAAGAATTCACTATTTGGGGAAAATATTATAAAAACTGATATTTCTGGCAAAAATTAGCCATAGACCAATTTTGAGCAATACAAACACCAACTATGATTTTAGCATGATACATATAGAATATGATAATAAATGTTTAACAACTAGCTCTCTGAAAAAAATAACAACCTCTTAATACAGTTTTAATTTTAATATGTTTTATTAACATTTTCCCCATTACTTTCTGAAATCTAAACAATCACAATACATCAAGCCCTGGTTATAATATTTGCCAATTTCCAAAGTATAAATGCTTATGCTGAAAATTTGCTCTGGGGAGCAGGTTTGAGCTGGCTCCAGCACACACCTGTCTGCAAAGAAACATTGTCTGCATCTTTTCACAGAGAAGTAATGGAATCAAGATATATATTGAATCATATTTTAAGAACAATGTAGGGAATTTACTTTGCTTATCTATTCATATTCATTACATTTTTTTTTACTTCAAGGTGAGAAAAGTAGGCCAGGGAAAAAATAGATTTTTGATAATTGAAAAGAAACACAATTAAATAAAATGTGAGTACTTGTAGTTAATTGGCTAAGTTTCTATATTTCCACAAATTTGTTTGAATTTTACACATGTAACATATTATAGTAAAAACCTAAGCTTAGTTACCACTTTCGTATATTTTTTTATTTAGCTCAATAAACTTTTTTTTTGTTATCTGCTGTCTATAAAGCTTTGTTCTAAGCTCTGAGGGGACCACAAAGACAATATATGATGCAGTCCTTTTCAGAGAACTTAAATTACTAATATTTGTCATTATAAAGTATGGATCACAACTAAAAATAATTAACCAACAAGGCAGTATGTGATTGATTTTTCTCTATTACATCAACATTTGTCTGCATTATATATTATGTTTAGCTCACAAAATTTTTTGTGGATTCTGAGATAAAGTATATAAAGTATTTTACAAATTTCAAAGTGTTATATAAGCTATCACCTACACACATACACATACACACACATACATGGATGGAAGTAGCTAGATGGCCCAGTTGATGTGAGTTACAGAGCCTATGGACAGGAAAACATTTAGTAGCCGTGTGTTTCTGGGCAAGTCATTTAACCTCTGTTTACTAGAGAAGGAAATGGAAAACCACATGCCAAGAAAACTGCATGAACAATACTGGTATGCTATTGTCCACAGGGTTATAGACGCAACTGAACAATTGAACAACAACAATATATAAATATAACAGAAAATTAATATCAATTAAAAGCAAAGTATTAATTCCACATTTGAGTTGTTTCTATAATATCATTTAAAAGTTGTAACTCAGATTCAATCTAAGAGATAAAAACAACTTATAAAATCACTAAATTTTAGAGAGATTTTTTATTTCTCAAATTTTAAATGACTAATTTGATGACTAACTAAAATCATTAACTTGATCCTGAATAAAAAAAAAAAATTAAGACCTGGAGAGTTCCTCTGCTTAATTTCAACTCAGAGTAACAGCTGAATTACAATACCTCTGCACATCACTGTTTCTAACTACCAATATGCCAAGCTTTTAAATAACAGCAGCACAAAACATGGCCATAATGCTACCTATTTCCATTGCTAAATTATTTATGCATTTATTATATTTTACATGGGCTGTTGAACCTGGAGGCACTTCTGCAGGGCTAGGTCATCTCCAGAAACACATTATAAAGAATCAGCTCAACTTTATTATGGGCTGGCAAACACAGTTGTATGTGATATTGCTCATTAATATTACATAATTACTTCATTCAAAATAGTTCTTTAGGTAGTGATACCTTTTTTGTGTGCAGTCCTAAGGCTTCAAGGCAATACACTTCATTAAGAGATTGTTTAACATTAAGAGTATATCAATAAATAGTACCTTGATGCAATAGTGGAATCATACCTAAAATGACTTTTCCAAATGAAGCTATTAGCATATATAATGTATTTTACAGAAGATTTAAATGCTTTATTCAGTTTATAAAATCACTCTCTAGATTTGCAGCAAAGTATTAACGTCATATAAACTATTGGGTAATTCCATGCATTCCTCCTAACACCTAACAAAACTTTTGGTGCTTAAAAAAAAAAAAAAACTTTTACAAGAAATACTTTTTGCTAAATTCAATTTAATATTTATTACTCAGGACTTACATAAGGTAGCATCATGTAATGTAAAGATTGCTGGACTTAGAATGAAAGATTTGGGTTTTCTACCTCTGAGAACTAAAAACTATGTGCTATTTATTGATATTGACTAGTTATGTGAAATTTATTAGTGGGCACTAACTGTTCTGCTAATGCTAAATAGTGGATTTGTATTTGAAGAAAATAAACTTGATGACTGACTAGAGAATGGACTACAAAGGATAATGCCTTGAGATAAACTGACCTACCAGCAAGCTATTGCAATAAGTAAGATATGAGATGATGAGAACTTGAACCTGATTGATCATAGTATTAGAGGAGAGAAAGGGAGGTAATCTAGAGATGTTGCAAAGGTGATGGTCATGGTAACAATTTAAATATAGGAGGTGAGAGATAGTGAAGAATCCAGGCTAACTCCTAGGTAGTAAGAGACAAGAAGAATAGTAGTGCTCTCAACAGAATAAGGAAGGTTGGAGAGGGATAGTTTAATGTGAAAGAGATCAGGAGTTGTATTTTGTATATGTTGAGTTTAAGATGTCTGATGGTCATCCTGTTCAAGATGTTTGGAAGGTAGTTAGAGATGTGACAGAAGTTAACAGAAAGCTTAGGGCGAGGTAGACAAATCTAAGAATTTTCAGCATAGAGATGATAATTAAAGTCATGGGATCTGATAAGATCACCATAAGAATTAGTTAGTATAGAGGAAAAACATAAGAGGGCCCTGGACAGAACTTTGAGGGACACCTAGCAATAAAGGGCATGATCTGGAATAGAATCCAGAAAAAAAAGACTGGGAAGGAATGGTCAAATAAGTAGGAGGAGAACCAAGACAGAGTAGTTGAAAGAAGAGGTTATTAAGGTTAAAAAGGGTGATCAACACTGTTAATGGTGAAGGAGAACAAAGACTGAGAAAAAGCCTTTGAATTTGGCAAAAAAGAGATCATTGCTAACTTTGGATACAATAGCTTCAGTGGAATGATGAATTTTGAAGCTGGATTGTAAGAGGTTAAGGAGAGAATTGGAGGAGAGAAAATAGAGACTCCTATTGGAAACTACTTTTTCAAGTAGATAGATACAGGACAGAAGAAATTTAGGACAATCCTTAATGGAGTTGGAAGGATCAAATGAAGTTTTTTTGAGAATAGGAAAGACATGGGTACATTTGTAGTCAATAGAGAAGGAATCGGTAGAGAGAGAGATTGAAAATAAGGGATGACAGCAGGATGAAAATAAGGATGAAAATAGAGGAAATGGGATAGAGTTGGATCACTTGGGCAGGTAGAGGGGTTAATTTTGGGAAAAATAAGGAGTAAAGTCATCTCACAACCAAGATGAACCAATTGTACCTTTCTGTCTCTTTTTCCACAAATATTTTAGTTCTTTTTACAAAGAAAATGCCTCTGTGTCAGTACTATAATTCAGAACCTAACAATTACCAATAGCTTGAACTTTTGAGCAATAGACTTCTTCTTTTTTTTTAATTTAATAGTTTTTTTATTTACAAGTTACATGTATGGGTAATTTTACAGCATTGACAATTGCCAAACCTTTTTTCCAATTTTTCCCTCCTTTCCCCCAACCCCTTCCCCAGATGACAGTATGACCAATACATGTTAAATATATTAAAGTATAAATTAGATACACAATAAGTATACATGACCAAACCGTTATTTTGCTATACAAAAAGAATTGGACTCTGAAATATTATACAATTAGCCTGTGAAGGAAATCCAAAATGCAGGCAGGCAAAAATATGGGAACTGGGAATTCAATGTAATGGTTCTTAGTCATCTCTCAGAGTTCTTTCGCTGGGTGTAGCTGGTTCAGTTCATTACTGCTCCATTGGAACTGATTTGGTTCATGTCATTCTTGAGGATGGCCACGTCCATCAGAATTGATCATCATATAGTATTGTTGTTAAAGTATATAATGATCTCCTGGCCCTGCTCGTTTCATTCAGGATCAGTTCATGTAAGTCTCTCCAGGCCTTTCTGAAATCATCCTGTTGGTCATTTCTTACAGAACAATAATATTCCATAATATTCATAAACCATAATTTATCCAGACATTCTCCAACTAATGGGCATCCTCTCAATTTCCAGTATCTTGCCACTATAAAAAGAATTGCCACAACCATTCGTGTACATACAGGTTCCTTTCCCTTTTTTATGATCTCTTTGGGATATAAGCCCAGGAGTAACATTGCTGGATCAAAGGGTATGCACAGTTTGATAACTTTTTGATCATAGTTCCAAATTGCTCTCCAGAATGGCTGGATGTATTCACAATTCCACCAACAATTTATTTGTGTCCCTGTTTTCCCATAGCCCCTCCAATATTCCGCATTATCTTTCCCTGTCATTCTAGCCAGTCTGACAGGTGTGTAGTGGTATCTCAGAGTTGTCTTAATTTGCATTTCTCTGATTAATAATGACTTGGAGCATCTTTTCATATGACTAGAAATAGTTTCAATTTCTTCATCTGAGAATTGTCTGTTCATATCCTTTGACCATTTATTATTTGGAGGATGGCTTGATTTCTTATAAATTAGAGTCAATTCTCTATATATTTTGGAAATGAGTCTTTTATCAGACTGTAAAAATGTTTTCCCAGTTTATTGCTTCCCTTCTAATCTTGTCTGCATTAGTTTTGTTTGTACCAAACCTTTTCAGTTTGATATAATCAAAATTTTCTGTTTTGTGATCAGTAATGATCTCTAGTTCTTCTTTGGTCATAAATTCCTTCTTCTTCCACAGGTCTGAAAGGTAAACTATCCTGTGTTCCTCTAATTTATTTATAATCTCATTCTTTATGTTTAGGTCATGAACCCATTTTGACCTTATCTTGGTGTATGGTGTTAAGTGTGGGTCAATGCCTAGTTTCTGCCATACTAGTTCCCAATTTTCCCAGCAATTTTTGTCAAACAATAAGTTCTTATCCCCAAAGCTGGGGTCTTTGGGTTTGTCAAACACTAGATTGCTATAGTTATTGACTGTTTTGTCCTTTGAACCTAACCTATTCCACTGATCAACTAATCTATTCCTTAGCCAATACCAAATGGTTTTGGTAACTGCTGCTCTATAATATAATTTTAGATCTGGTACAGCTAAGCTACCTTCATTTGATTTTTTTTTTCACTAATTCCCTTGAAATTCTTGACCTTTTGTTTTTCCATATGAACTTTGTTATTTTTTCTAGGTCATTAACATATGGGAGTCTGGTTGGTATAGCACTAAACAAATAGATTAGTTTAGGTAGTATTGTTAGGTAGTATTGTCATCTTTATTATATTTGCTTGCCCTATCCAAGAGCATTTAATATTTTTCCAATTGGTTAGATCAGACTTAATTTGTGTGGAAAGTGTTTTGTAGTTTTGCTCATAAAATTTCTGATTTTCCCTTGGCAGATAGAGTCCTAAGTATTTTATATATCAGTAGTTACTTTAAACGGAATTTCTCTTTGTAACTCTGACTGTTGGATTTTGTTAGTGATATATAAGAATGCTGATGATTTATGTGAGTTTATTTTGTATCTTGCAACTTTGCTAAAGGTGTGGATTATTTCTAATAACTTTTTAGTAAAATCTCTGGGGTTCTCTAAGTATACCACCATATCATCTGCAAAGAGTGATAATTTGGTTTCCTCATGAGCAATAGACTTCTAACAGCAATTCCTACCTTCACTCTTTCTCTTCAACTAGTCTTTCATAAAGATGACAAAATAATGTTTCTTATAGATCTAATCATATTATTCCTCTGTTCCAAAATTATACTAGCTAACAACTTACCAATGTCAACCAACCAAAGTTTCTGCCTCTTTGCCCGGCATTTTAGGCCCATCTCCTCCATACATTCCATACTTATACCAAAACTCCACTACTCTTGGTTCCCTGAAAGTGCCTTATATGCCAAATTCTCGGCTTTTGCTTATACTCTTTCCTGTGCATAGAATGATCTTTCTCCTCCTTTTCAGCCATATTTTAAGTTCTTTTAAACTGACACCTTCATAAAGTCTGTCTGACCCTTCCAGTGAATTTCCCTTCTCCTAAACTTCATATACACTTTGTTTTTTCCCAAATTACTAATGTGATAATAGCAAGTAACATATCAATAGTACTTTAAGGTTTATAAACTGTTTTCCTGGCCAGAACCCAGTGAAATACCTAGATAATACAAGTATTATGCATACTTGAAAAATCTTACAACTCTATGAGGTAAAGTTATTTACATAGTGAATAAATGTATCTGAACCTATATCTCCCCCTTTCAAATTCAGTACTCTCTACCCATTATGTCTGTGATCCCTGTATTTGGAATTAGGACTCATGGAGGTAGAGGGCAGTGAAATGACCTTGAGGAGTGTAGGATCAATCAAGACTATGGATTGCAGTATTCTACATTCTTTGTCATTACTAAAAATGGGACTTGTCTTCAATATAACAGTACTTATTTTATTCTACAAGCTCTTCCACTACATCTGTACTTTCTAATTGTGTAAGGTCCTTCCATGTGCAATATTTCCCTTTCTAAGATAGGTGAGCCCCTCAAGGAAGTTATAACCTAATCATTCTGTAACTCAGGAACATATAGCAGTAGCTGTGCAGATGCCATTGGGAAAACATCCCAGCAAACCTCTCCCCTTGACCCAAAATTACTTAATAATTGTGATAGTTACCATTTTGAGAGTGGCCTCTGTATTTTAGAGCATAATTAAGAATGGAAAGATCATGACTAATTTCAGATCTCATTTCATTGTCTTTTCCCCCAAACCCACACCTCTCCCAAACTTCCCTATTATTATTAAATACAGATATCTTTCCAGTCAGTTGAATTCACAATTCTTTATTTTCCTTCTTCCCATAAATCTAGGAAGTTGGCAAATCTTCTAATTTGTAATAATTTGAACATCTCACAACATACCCTTTTCACTATTCATACATATACCATTCTAATTCAAATCCTCATCACCTCTCTCCTGGACTTCTAAAATGGCCTACTAATTGGTTATCTTGCCTCAAATTTTTCCCTTCTCCAATCCATATTCAACTTAGATGCCAGTGATTTCTTAAAATCCAGGATCTAACCACATTATTCTTCTACTCAATAAATTCCACTGATTTCCTGTTGACTCTTTAATCAAATATTATTTCATCTTTATATCAACCTTTTAAAAATTCTATTATTTCTATTTTCCATGGTATATAAAATTATGAGTACAGTCATATATGTACAAATTTTATAAGAAAAATATATGTTTATGTGTGTGTAGACCAAACAAATATATGTTGTATAATGGGACAGCTAAGTGGTGTTGTAGATAAAGCACTTGGCCTGGAGTTAGGAAGACCCAAGTTCAAATGTGGCCTCAGACACTTCCTAGCCATGTGACCCTGAGCAAGTCATTTAATCCTATGTTTGCCTTAGTTTCCTTATGTATAAAATGAGCTGGAGAAAGAAATGGCAAATCACTTCAGCATTTTTGCCTAGAAAACTCCAAATGGTATCACAGAGTCAGACATAACCAAAACATTTAATAAAAACATATATTATTATGTGTATATATTCACATGTACAAGGGTTGCATGCTCAAAATTTTCTTGCTGATGAAGTACATGAAAATTTGGTGACCCTGTTGGACTATACTATACTTATTTTGTATTATTGTTTTTTGTGAATGGATCATGGCTGGTCTCTGAGATTATTGCTGCTCCTCAGGCTGTGACCCCACTCAGTTGTTACCCAGTCCTGTTTTTGCCCAGAACTTAAAGACTGCTTAGAAGTCTTCTAACTACCTCAGTTTTCAGCCATTGAAATTCAAAAATAAAAAGGAAACTGTTCTCATTTTGAAGGAGTTTATATTCTACTATTCAGAGTTTGGATATCCCCAAAGTTTGGTATAGTGCTTTGTACACAGTAGGCTCTGAATAAATTAAATTATATAGGTTGAATTAAATCCATGAAGTGACAGCAATTACATTTCACAGAATATTAAAATGTAAGTGCTTTGTAAGTTTTAAAGCATTTTGCTAAGGGAAATTTATTGCTTTGGATTTTCAAAAAAATGTTTTATTGATATTGTTCATTTCATATCACTGTCACTTCCAAAGGATTCTTTCCCCTTAAAAAAAACTGTCCTTTGTAACAAATAAGTACTGTAATTCAATTACCAATAGCTTGAACTCTGAGGAATAGACAATTCCTACCTTCAAAGAAAATCTCACATTAGCTATATTTGATAATGTGTAGCATGTTTATAGGCCATACCCATAGTAATTTGGATCCTTCTTCGGGAACTGGGAAATGTGTTTTTATTCTCAACTCTCCATGTAAAGACTGGTCACACAACACCATTGAAAGTCTAGGTCTTTCAGTGTTGTTTTCCTTGACATTATTGAGGTCATTGTGTGAACTATTTCATTCTATATCTTTTCAAACAAATCACCTCATTAGTAATAGCAAATTACCTTGTAAAAATTATAAATCTCCAAGTTTAAAAAATAATAGTTTGAATTATTGAAAATTAGCTATACAATAGTAGGATGGACAAACAATATGGAGACTTAGATCATAGACTTAAGTCTGCTATTAACTCATAATGTGATCTAAGGAAAATTTCTGGAACTGTTTCTTCATCTGTAAAATGAAAAGGTAGTATTAAATGCATATTTAGCAATTCATGGAATGTAAGTAGCACTTTATTTGTAAGTGCTAACCATAGGACTTTAAGCCAATGTTATATTTTGCTAATCTTTAATACAATCCTCTTCGGGGGATAAATATTTTCCTCCAACTTTTTATGTATCACACACACATACATATATAGGTATCATGGTGTCTTTAGAGTATAAAATAAAGATGATACTAAACCAAAGGCTTGGGAACTCCATTACTCTAGAAATATGAAATATATGTGTGTGTGTGTGTGTGTGTGTGTGTGTGTAAGTATATATATATAATTTTAGTATCAAGAGATGTTGAAGGATATCTAGTCTAGACTATATCCATCCTTTACAACATTCTGACGAATGTCATTTAGGTACCACCTGAAACAATTCTCTACCTCCAACCTTTGTGAAACAGAATCTAATTCTACTTTGGAAAAACTCTAATTTAGAATTTCTTAATGTTGTGTGTGTGTGTGTGTGTGTGTGTGTGTGTATGTGTGTGTGTTATGAGCCCTTTTGGTAACTAGGTGAAGCTATTGATCTCTCTGTGAAAAATGTTTTTAAATGCATAAAATAAAATACAAAGGAAACAATCTTACTGAAATAGTTATAAACAAATCTCATATAAAAACAAATTCACATAGGTGGTACAGTAGATAGAGCACCAGCCCTGAAGTCAGGAAAACCTGAGTTCAGATTTGGTCTCAGACATTTAACACTTCCTAGCTGTGTGACCCTGGGCAAGTCACTTAACTCCAATTGCCTCAGCAAAAACAAACAGAACAAACAAACAAAAAAAAAAAAATTCACAGTTAAAATTCCAAACATTTCAATAAAAGTTTTTAGAAGTACAAATTACTTTTGCTTTTTACTTGTATCTATCGTGTTTTAGCACAGTGCCAGGCATACAGTAAGCATTTAGCAAATGTTTATTGATAGATTGGTCGTGCTAATCACTTTGTGATTATAGTTTATCTCTAATCTCTTAACTATGGTGTGACCATGGACACTCACTTAGCTTTCTCAGGCCTCAATTTCCTTAACTACAAATAATACAAACAAACAATAAGTGTTTGACCAGAAGGCCTCTGCTATCACTTTGTGTTCTATTTGATTCTTAGATTCTATTTTGTCCAATAGTTATTTGTATTTCTATCACAACTTCCTAGTGCTAAATTACAAATTCTACTTCCAATGCTCTTTCTATTACACTACATTGCCTTTGGGAAATGGTTAAATATGAAATACTGTGGCATAGGATTAGAGATGTCTCTCTAGTGTTCACCCCGGATTTAATCCTGAGGGTAGTAGTATAAAGGAAGAGGGAAGAATGTCTATGGAGGAACCAAGAAACAAAGGAAACCAGACATAAGGACGCTGGAATCTAGCAACAGAAGTTACTCTCTGGTATTTTATATTTCAGGATATGTTGCTCTAATGTTTTCTACAATGCTGATAACATAAAAAGACTCTATTCATCAGTAGAGGCATGTGAAATGGGAATGTAAAAGGCAGCAATGCTTGTGTTATGATTAATATACTTTGCAGCTTAGAAACAAAAGGCACCCTTTCTGAAATTTTTACTTAAGGAAACAGAACTTAAATTTATGCCATCACTACGATTAAATGTGAGGTGTTATAATAACTGGCAGTCATATATCCCATTCAAGTTTGCAAAGCACTTTATATCCATTATCGCCTTTGGTCCTTCCAACAACCTTTTGAGGTTGTTTGAGGTTTAAATATTATTATTCCATTTTACAGATGATAAACCTAAAACTTATAGAAGCAAAGTGACTTAACCAGGCTCACAAAACTAGCATCTGAAGTAGTATTCAAACTCAGGTCTTCTTGAAGATAAATTTAATAGTTTGTCTATTAAATAACATTGCCTGCTAGGAAATATTGTTTCCTAGTATTAAAATCGATTAAATTCATTTACAAGGTCTTCTTATGAAAAATTTCTGGCTTGATTAGGAGCATCAGTTAGAAGAAAATGTAGTGGAGAAAAATTCAGTAATTTACATATGAAGAAGAGTTGAACAATGGCAATATTAGTCATAGAACCCATATCTCAATATTCTAAATGTATTGTTCTACCTATTATATTAATTTTTTAAAAAGCTATTACTTTACTTTAAATTATTTAAATAAAATGACAAGATTTTAGAGCTCAGATGACCTCAGAGAACATCTAATTCAAATCTCTTTACAAATTTAGAAAATTTACAAATGAACATAGAGAAGTTATGGTTCTGTTCTTCCTAAGATCAATTAATTGTTGAAATTCATGAGCACTTATTAAGCTACTATGATATATAGTATCATAGTAATTCAAGAAAGAGAATTGAAGAAAGGTCATTGGATTTAGCAATAAGGACTCATTGATGACCTTGAGGAAAATAATTTTAGCTTAATTTGCAAAGGTTTGAGAAATATATGAAAGGTGAACAATGAAGCAATGAGGATAGACTGTTGTCCAGAACCCATGGGTTCTGTCATAAAAAGTTATTTAAAAAAAAAAAAGTTTGGTTGGAAAGAAAAAACATATAGAGTGCTAACTATAGCTTTAAAAGGACACGATAAGACCAAATGAAAGGGTTTTTTTTGTTTGTTTGTTTGTTTTTTTTATTTTAAAGAATGGATAAGAATAGTTGAATGCAATAGAAATAACAATAGATAAGCAGAGGTTGGAAAAGTTAGGGAGAACAGGAGTCTACTCCAAAGGTGTGGAAGAATAGAGGAAGAAATGGAATCAATAGTCTAAGTTCTTGACATTATTGAAAAGGACCACTTCATCTTCAATATCTTCAATAAAAGAAGGGAGGATAAAAGATGACTTTGAAGGTTACTTGAAATGTGGAATTGTAGAAGGGAAAGAGCTACCAAATAAGGAGCTTATTTTTATAATAAAGTATGAGTCAAGATCCTTTCTCTGGTGAGAAGGCACTATATGTGACCAAATTACTATGACTTAAGAAGAGAAGGGATGATTTGAAACAACTTCTGAATATAGTATGATAGAGTTATCGAAAGACAATCAATGTGATGCAACAAAGACCTAACTGAGGATAACATCAGTTTGTAGTAGACCCAGTCATCATTGTTGTATGACTTCTTCCATTGGTATTCTATACTACCTACATAACAACTCAGATAATTTTATACCTTTTATTGTTGTCATAGATTTTATATATGTTAAAGGTGGAAATCATTTGGTCTGATTCCTTCTGGATTATACTTCAACAAGTAGCTATTTAGTTATATCCCTTTGCCATATTTTTGAGACAGGAAGTAAAGTGTATCCAAGCCAAACAAAAAGGAGTAATCTGTGTCAACAGTATAGTCCCCATCAGGTGACTGGAACCAGTCAAGGATAAATCATCTTGGGATATTAACGTCATTGTTTTGGAAGTTATGCTCCTAGTATTTTAGCTGATCTAAGCCTTCATTTACATTAATACTTTACCAAGGTGTGCTTGAATTTAAATGAAGCATGCCTAACTTTTGGTCCCTTCCAGACCATTTATTCAGAAACAATATAGCAGAGGAGATGGGTTCAGCACTCCCTTGACAAAAGGGCTTGTTAAATGTAAATCTATGTTAATAATAATATAAGTAACTTAGAAAGTGGAAGGGGATGGAGGAAAATAATGTTTAAAGTTCAGAGAGCTTGTATAGATAGCAAAACGGCAAACAAAAGGGAGAAAATGTAACTTAGTAATATTATGTGCTAGAAAACAATGGCACTTCCTAAATAAACATGTGTACTTTAAAAAACCTACATAGGATGTATACCAGAGCAGTAGTTTAATAAAATATATTATCTGTGCTTGATTTCAAAATGCCTGCATCCTGTTCATTAATTTCCTAGGATATTGTAGTATGGCTTAAAACTTCACAATATCCTTGGAATGGATGATACCTGAAAAGTAACTGAATCCTTCTTTTAGCACCTTTCTTCCTCATCTCAAAAGCTAATAAGTGACTGTTAGAAGAATTGATAATGTTTCTAGTTCTTTTGAAATAAGAATGACCCTGGGCAAGTCACTTAACACACCTTGTCTCAATTTCTTCAACTGCAAAATGAGCTGGAGAAGGAAATAACTATTCCAATAAATTTGCCAAGAAAACACCAAATGGAGTCACAAAGAGTCAGGACTGAAACGTGTTAACAACAATCTTTATTTATGATTCTGGACTTGATGATGTATTTCAAAGGACAGGGATATGAACTTGGAGAGGAAAATAAATTACATCTTTATTTTCACCAATCCTTGGTTTCTTTTGTAATTCTATGTATTTTCTTTATTCATTTTAAAACATCATTCTATGTTTTAATGATAGATTAAATCCAATTCTCCGCCCCTCCCACTCCCAATCCCCTTGGGCTTTACCAGACAGAGAAAGAGGTCCAAGATACTAAAAAAGTTTAAGAACTGTTGCTTTAAAATATGCCTTACAGCACCAGATCACTTATTTGCATTTCCAGAGGACATTGGCTAATATTACTCTTTAGGGGGGCTGGACTGAATACCTGCCCAGACCTGTCTTCTGCATTCCAGTTAAGACACACCAAGAACACCAAGTCCTATAATTCTATTACAGAAAGTGCCTGACCTACCAACTCCAAAGCAATATTCTTATTTGAATATTTTACATATAATTAGCTTCATATAATTCAAAATGACTGTTGCTTTTTGGGCAAAATCTTAATTAGCACAATGTAATCCAGTATCTGTTGGGATTGAGCTAAGGAACATTTCAGGTGATCTGACAGACACTGAAAAAGTAGGATGTGATTCTTTGGAAATCCTTTGGAAAAGGATATTCCATCTCTAGTTAAGGAGATTTAGAAGGTCACCATGGCATGGCAGTAACTGTATATGGATTCACTGACCAAGATCCTCCATTTTCTGGGCAGGAAGTTTTCCAGAAGATAAGCATGTTGTTTTGTTTTGTTTTGTTTTTGCTGAGGCAATCCGGGTTAAGTGACTTGCCCAGAGTCACACAGCTAAGAAGTATTAAGTGTCTTGAGATCAAATTTGAACTCAGGTCCTCCTGACTTTAGGGCTGGTGCTCTATCCATTGCGCCACCTAGCTGCAGGACAAGACACTAATGCTTTTCTTGTCATTTTCAATGTTCTGGGAATCTTAGTAAAATAGGGATATAGGATCATATGCTAATAAGATGAAACTTGAGAAACCTAAAAGACAGCCAAAGATCTGGAACAGACATTCTATGCAACGAGGGGATGGTAAACAGAAGTTAGGCCTCCCACTGAGTTAAATAGGTTGAATTTGTAAGTTGATCTAATAAGCACTTCCCACCCCCTTTAAAAAAAATAACTTTCACAGGTCTTGCACACCTGGATTGTATCTTTAATTTCTAGTATCATCATTGGTTCATTTGTCTCTGACACAATAGACCTCAAATGTATACTTGTCCTTTTGTTCAAATTAGCCTTAGGTTATCATATAAAAGAATGGCAGAAGTAGTGGAACAAGGTAGGAGCCACCAGAATTGGATTCTAAAACAAGATTTGCTGCAAAATTTTAAGCAAGTTACTTCCTTTAGGATAAATGATCCCTGGTAAATGTACCATTATGTCCCTATAATCTTAAAACTGGCTTTATTTTGCATTTGTTTCCATATGTAGGTATGGTACTAAAGCAGAGGAGAGGGTGCCAGCAGGACATAAGCTTAAATTCCCAATCTGCTATTTTGTACCTCTATGGGTATGAGTAAATGATGCAGAGGTTTTTTTTCTCCATCACATCTCCACCTCCCTCTCTGCTCTCTCCTTCCCACCCCACATCTTTCACATCCCTTTCATCTCTAATATGATATTATCCTAGGAACATAAACCAACGTTTTGAAAGCCTGACAAAAAGGTACCTCAAACCATTAGGAAGGAGCATGAAATAGTAAAGCTTGCTACTTCTGTGACCTTGAGCAGGGCCACTTTCCCCCGGTCTGTTTCTGAACTTGTCAAATGAGGTTTTGGGTTAGACAAAGATTTTGAACTTCAGCTGTGACCTTTATTGTTTCTGTGACCTTGGGCAAATTTCTTAAGGTTTTCGGGTGGGGATTGGGAGTGGGAGGGCGGAGAATTGGATTAGTTCACGAGTAGGGTCACTTCCAGCTCTAAATCTGCGATCCTATAACCAGAATGTCATTTACATTTTCAGTAAAATAAAGGGTCCGGGCTCGTAGACAACCCAGATCTCTTTCAAAGGTGCGGTCTGGGCCCATTTAGCCTTAGATTTCACTGGCAGTCCACCCTCCAACGCCACAGTGCAAGTCATCCTAGCTCTTTCAGCCAAGAAGGCGGAGTCTGTAGCGCAAGGTGCCGGGCCTCGGGGTCAACCGCAGTGGAGGAGGCCACACGCCCAGCCAGGCCCTGCCCTGTCACCGGCTTACAAACGAAGCCAGAAGAAACGCAGTTCTCAGCACAGCTGGGGAGTAGCTCTGACCTTTCCAGCTGCGCAGGCAGGGCAGGCAGGGCAGGCAGGGCAGGCACCGCCTCGCTTTCCAGAGTCCTCTGGGGCGGAGCCGGGGTTGGCGCACGTGACGTTCGAGGCGCCACCTTGACTATGGGCAACGCCGCTCCCCGGCTTTTCCCAGGTGGTCCGTTCAGTTCCTTAACACCCCGCCTTCCTGCCTCAGGTCAGGAGGAGTTTAAGTCTCTCCCACTTGGCTTGTTCTTCTTCAGCCATCTCCCTGTTAGAGAGAGAAATCCGCAATGGATTTCTTTGCCCTCATCTAAGATGGCGACGGGTCGAGTATACACTGAGAGGGTGGGGGAAGGGAATCCAAGCCATTGACCTTAATGGGCGGATCCAGTTAGCTGGGGAGTCACCGGCTGTATCTTTTCGACCTTTCTGGGAGGGGTCCAAATGGGCATGGGGTGTGGTCACCACCGAACCTGCTCACAGATTGGTCTTTTGGTGGGTGGGCGGAGGTTCTCGAGGCGCCCCGCCCCTCCCTCCCCGAACCGGAAGTGTCTCTTGGTCTTTCCAGCTGGTTGTCATTTCACTCGGCTCGGTCCTGAGGAGGAGTCGGCGGCGGCTGCGGGGAGACCGGGCACCGGGAGGCGGTGGCGGTGGAGACAGCAGAGGAGGAGGAGGAGGAAGAAGAGAAACCGACGTGGAAGAAGAAGGCCGCGGCAAAGACGGCACTGACTCCGGGGCCAAGGGAGACGGCGGCTGCGGCGGCGGCCCAGGAACCGTGAGGAGAAAAACTGTAAATAATTATTTAAATTTTTCGGGGGGCAGAATAGAAAGAA
Source organism: Antechinus flavipes (assembly GCF_016432865.1). Classification (NCBI taxonomy): domain Eukaryota; kingdom Metazoa; phylum Chordata; class Mammalia; order Dasyuromorphia; family Dasyuridae; genus Antechinus; species Antechinus flavipes. The sequence goes on from NC_067399.1 coordinate 427,563,763, forward strand.
AGGGGGCATTTCTCCATTAGAATAATCGCAGTGTTGGTTTTTTTGTTTTTGTTTTTGTTTTTTTGTTTGTTTGTTTTTTTCTTCCTGCGGAGAATCGAACTGAGAAACCGAACAAACCGCCCCCGGGTCCCATGAGGGAAAAAAAACCCCGGAGCCGCAGAGAGGGGACGAGGCAGAAACCGCAGAAGCAGTGGCAGGACCTTCCTTCCAGATCTCCCCAATTTCCCCCGCACACCCCGGCCGGCGGCTGCTGAGGCCCCCCGTATTGTTTTGCCCCCCTCCCCTCCACAGTGAATCGCTTTAATCCTTTTTTAATCTCTATCCCCCCTAGAGAGAAACGGGTGTTTTCAGCCCATTTCATGGGGGAGAGGAGGTGGGGGGGAGACCAGAAGCAGGAAAAACAGGAGCAGCAACAGCAAGAACTGCACCAGGAGCAGGAAGAACAGCAGCAACAAAAACAGCCCCAGGAGCAAAAACTGCACCAGGAGCAGCAGAAAGAGCAAAAACAGTACCAGGAACAGCAGAAACCTTCCTGCAACCCTCCCATTCCTATTCAATGCTGATTTCCTCGACTGAAATTTTATTTCCCGGAACCAGGAATTCACCCCATTTCTTTCTTTCTCTCCACATAACATAATATCTTTATACGTAAATATATAATATATAATGTTCTTAAATTATTCCTGATTTAAAAAAAAAAAAATTGAGCTGCCAAGAAAAGACGTCTTCTCCCCTAACCCTTAAAAGATTTCATATGTGGGTGAGTCAAAACTGCTGAGGAAGAACATATGATTGTTAAATTATAGATATATTTTTTACTCTGCGCAATGCTTATTCTTCTACATCCATAAATGCTTAAGAAGCTCTGTTTTTGTCATTCATGTGCATTTTCCTTTGGAAAAAGAAACCACCTATTTTACTAACCAAAGACTTGATTTTTTCCCCCTTCCTACCCTCTCCCTTAGAAATAAACACAGTTTGACCCATGTCCATATCTTAAGAGAGATTTTTTAGGTTTTCAGATACCAGAATTCCAAATCAGAAATATTTAGGGTGGGGATAAGCTGGGATCACTGAGCTATAATAAGACATTTCTAAAACACTCAATTTGGGTTGGAGGAAAGGAGGCAGACTTAAGCATAGGTTGTCATTTTTGTTGTAAGAATTCAGATCATAAAAATAATAAATGGGGGATTACGGGTTTGGAGTGCTGGTGCAAAACAATACTGGGAATAAATCAGCTTTTCCAGTCAGATTTCATCCACATCTGCAGCCTCCTCACCATCATCAAAATGCAACCCCCAGCCCTGCTGCTTTTATAAATAATAACACAGCTGCCAATGGCAGTAATGCTGGGTCAGCTTGGCTCTTTCCTGCTCCAGCTGCCCATAACATTCAGGATGAGATTCTGGGGTCAGAAAAATCTAAAACTCAGCAACAGCAACAGGAACAACAAGATTCTCTAGAAAAGCAGCAGCTTTCCCCCAGTCAAGGTCAGGAAGCAGGGATACTCCCTGAACCCGAGAAAGCTAAATCTGAAGAAAATCAAGGAGATAGCTCTTCAGAAAATGGCAATGGGAAGGAAAAAATAAGAATAGAATCACCAGTGTTGACAGGATTTGACTACCAAGAGGCTACAGGGTTAGGTACTTCAACTCAGCCCTTAACATCCAGTGCATCCTCTCTTACTGGTTTCAGTAACTGGTCAGCAGCTATTGCTCCTTCTTCCTCTACAATAATCAATGAAGATGCAAGTTTTTTTCACCAGGGAGGTGTCCCTGCTGCTTCAGCTAATAATGGTGCTCTGCTGTTTCAAAATTTTCCGCATCACGTCAGCCCTGGCTTTGGTGGCAGCTTTTCCCCTCAGATAGGACCCCTTTCTCAGCACCACCCTCATCATCCTCATTTTCAACATCATCACAATCAGCATCAGCAGCAGAGGAGGTCTCCTGCCAGTCCTCATCCACCTCCATTTACACACAGAAATGCTGCTTTTAATCAGCTGCCTCATTTGGCTAATAATCTCAATAAGCCACCCTCTCCATGGAGCAGCTACCAAAGTCCTTCACCTACACCATCTTCTTCATGGAGCCCCGGTGGTGGTGGATATGGTGGCTGGGGAGGCTCCCAAGGCCGAGATCACCGCAGAGGACTCAATGGAGGAATAACACCTCTCAACTCCATTTCGCCTCTGAAGAAAAATTTTGCAAGCAATCACATTCAGCTACAGAAATATGCTCGGCCCAGCTCAGCTTTTGCTCCCAAATCTTGGATGGAAGATAGTTTGAACAGAGCTGACAACATTTTTCCTTTTCCGGTGAGATTCTACCCCATTAATAAATTAGAATTGGGAAAAAATTATATATATATATATATATATATATATATATATATATATATATATGTATATCTTTTGAATAAGAGGTCTTTATGTTCTCATCAGATCTTTTAATTTTAGTTTGGTAATTCATTTATATGGCATACATTTTTATAATAGAGATAATTTTTTAAAACAAAAATTCAGCTAATTCATTGATATTTTATAATTGTAATCGGCCTTTTCTGATTATATTCCTGAAGATAATTTTTTGAAATTGGCATGAATATCAGGTAGCTTTACATACATTATAATTGTGAATTATAATGCCTTCCTAAATTGAATTAAGAATGATAGATTTTTTCCCTATGTATTAGGTAATCAGTAGAATGTTAAATCTATATATGTATTTATATAAAATATGTTTCATTTTAAAACTAACATTCTCTGAACATGCAGTAAATAATCCAAACCAATTGCATGGTTTACTGTAGTGTTAAATAAGACTAAAAGTGATTTGCATCAATTTTCTTACTATTTAAAGTTTTAAATATAACATCTATGAAACAATTTATTTGAACAACCCTGAATTAAAAAAAAAAAAAAAGAGAAAAACAAAAAAAAATCTGTGTTGCAAAATCCATTCTCTACCTTGAGCTAGCAAGGACTCAGAATAGAAAATAATCTAAATGTTTTCTTTAGCCATGTTTAGTTCTGTGTACTTTGAAACAGTTGAAAGCAGAATAACTATTTTGTGATGACTTTAACTCATTTAGGTATGTTTTGATAGCAATATTAGGTTGTAGAAAAAGAAGCCATTACTAAAAATAGACCTGGTCTAACTAATATCGCTTGTTGGCTTTCTCTGTGCCAATATATTCTTACACTGTCAGAAGTGCAGGTTGTTTGACATTTTGAACTAATGAGCAATAGAGAGAATTTATGGAAGTTTAAAGTTGTTTAATCAAAGAAGTATTGGCATAGATGATACAGATGAGAAAGTCAATTCAACAGCAGATATATAAACAATTGTGTGTGTGTGTGTGTGTGTGTGTGTGTGTGTGTGTGTGTGTGTGTGTGTGGTTTTTCAGGATCTTTCAGCAAGGATAAAAACAGATTGCAAAATAATTGCAGTTTCTAGATCCAGTGTCAGCATAAGTTGGATGACCTATTTTAATAAGTAATTTAGGGGTAAGAGATCATTAGATAAAAGGAGTCCTTTCTTTTTTTTACTGTCAGTAATCATCTACTCAATGTATCCTAAGATGAAAAATCTTTAATAAGGACTAGTGTTGATGGAGTATCTGGTCTTAAATGATTACTTTAAAATTTATTTCATTTTGTTTCATGAGAGGCCTAATCATCTTAGCTTTCCTTGTCAGGAGACTTCTGCTTGTAGATTTTAGGAAGAGTTTTTGATACTTCAATTATACAAAAATCCTAGAATTCTAACGGATTAGTACCAATATTTTAGACACTGCAAAAGGGTGTGAAAGTTGTTGAAATGAAAAATCTTTTTGTGCCTGGCTGTTGAATCTTTTAAAGGAAAAAGTAATATAAAGGTAATGCAATGTAAAATGTAATACAAAGGTTTATGAAATATTATTTTATTGAAATTTTAAAAAATATAAGATGACACTTTACATTTTAACTTCACTAAGGTTTTGGTCATTTAATTAGGTCATTAATTTGATTCCTTATAAATGTTTTCATATCATAAAGTGTACTTGTTTGACCTTGTGGTTTGTTTTTATACCCAGGTGATTTGGCTTTGATTAAAAAAAAAAAAAAAGTTTGGAGAGAAAAACAGTTTGAGAAAAGAAGTAAAGCAAATAATATGTTCAAAAGATTTTTGCTTGTTTATGTAGCTAATGAAATGTTTGAAATTTGTAGTCTCAACCCAAATGTCTTTGTAGATGGATTAAAAAAAATGACTGTAAGAGAGATCTAGAATTCTACATCTGTTGAATTTTAGGGCTAAAAAGAGCTAATATAAACTGATTCTTCTGTTAGAATCAGCTACTTGTTATTCTGGAAGGAGAAAAATGGAGGCTGTTGCGTACCACTTAGCTATTGCAGTTTCAGAAAGAACATTCAAATTTCAAATGTCTTTTATAGGATGAGAGATTTAAAAAACAAACAAAAAACTTTTGACTAAATTCTTAATGGTTTTGAAAATCATAAATAATTGGAGCTAACTACAAATTCATAATTCAATGAATGCAATTTGTGGGGGAGAGATTTAAATTTTTATGTTTGAATTGGTTGTGTGTTGTGCTTATCAAAATTTGGGAATGAAGGCCTTTGGAGATTAATACCCTGAGTAGCCCACCAGTTTCCTACTTGCAGAGGTTAGAGTTGGGTTTTTGTTTGTTTTATGTTACTTATGATTACTTTGGTGAATAGAAAGGAGATAATTGTATGAGATGTGGAAATAAAAATGGCAGTTTTTAGAACTTATTGAATAGATGTATTGAAGGAGAATGGGTAGTTAAGGACAACACCAAATTATGAGTCAAGAGATGGGAAGAATGGTGACATTCTCTGGAAGGAGGAAATTTGGAAGAAGGGTGGGGCTTGTATATATGTTGAGATGAGTTGAGACATCTAGTCTGAAATGTTCAATGTTTGGGAAGAAGACTAGGCTTGAAGTCAGGAACTGAGTTCAAATAAGGCCTCAGAATCTAGTGTGACCCTGGGCAAGTCATTTAACCTCTGTCTTAATCTGTTGGAGAAGGAAATGGCAAACCACTCCAGAATCATTGTCAACAAACCTCATGAACAGTATTGCTTTGCTATGGTTCACAGAGTCAGGAAGAGTAGGAAATCACTGGATGACTAAACAACAATCCAGGACTGAAGCATAGGGGAGAGACCAAATACTCAAATACATAAAATTATAGAGATGATGATAAAACTCATGGAAGTTGGTGAAATAATCAAGAGAGCTGAGAGAGAATGGGTCTGAGTTTTAGATAGTGTCATAGAGGGTTTGATATAAAAGTAGAGGCAACTACATAGAGGGCTTTTAATAGGAATTTGGCTTAGAAAGGGAAGAGAAAGATCTAGGATGATAACTTGAGGGAGAAAAAGGCCAAGGAAAGGGTTTTGTTTGTTTTTAGGAATGGGGAAACTTGAGCATGTGTGAAGGGAGTGATTAGAAGGAAAGACCAAGGTACTACTTAAGACTAGAGGCAACAGGATTGAGGTATATTCACAGTGGCTGGATTTGGCAAAGATAAGGAATATCTTATCAGAAACTAGAGGAAAGGAGAGACTGGAATGTTGTCTAAGAATTTTGAGAAGAGAAGTGAACTGTATGTTCAGATCAAATGGTCCTAATTTTCTTAGACTGGCATGGGAGACTTGAAAAGAAGTTTGGAATAGTTTCTGTAGGGTATGGGATGGGGAATCAATTAGGGAGGAATCAGAGAATTTACCTTGCTGCAGGAAAGTCTCAATTGAAATGAGAGAATACAAATTTGTAATGATTTTTAGTCCAGTTATGTTTTACATCATGCATAGGAATAGAGTAAGTAAATGGTGGGAGTAATCCAGCACTGGTGCTTGGCATGGATTTGTGGTAATAGCAAAGGAAGTAAAGTACAGGACAACGTAGAGCCCAATTGCTTAGTTATGTCAGAATTGGGAAGGGTGGAAAGTGAAATCAGTGTACTTTATAGGGATTGAGAGATTAGAGACTCAATAGAGATGTTGCATGAGAGGAGTTGGGATGACAGATGGTTAGTGTTAGATTGAGTAGTGTCAATTAGTGATCAAAGAAACAGAATGTTTATGGGTAATGGTGGAAGCTATGGTATGATCATCCCTGTGTATGGTGAAGTGGAGTGGAAAGTTAGGTATTAGGATCTGAGGAAACTGAAGAATTTAAAGCTTTGAAAATTTGAAGGAGCATCAACAAAATGTTGAAAGGCTATAATATTGGAAGAGAAGACAATGATGTTCCAGGTATTAAATTTGAAAAAAGAGAGAGGGTAATCGCTGTGTTTGGTTGTCAGCTACCCTGTTCTACATACGGTGAAACATTTTTAACAGAGTGAACTTTAAAGAAAGGATGCTTGAGAGATGGTGGAAAGGAGGAATTATGGAAACAGCTGTACAAGGCGCTGGCGTTTGAGTTGAAAAGAAGAATGAGTGAAGGTGTAGTCAGTAATGAAGGATGCCCAAGGATGCAGTATTGCTTGGTCTCAATGAAAGTAAATAGAAGTTTTATGATAGATTTAGGCAGTTAGATTTCAAGTTTGGTTAGTATTGCTGTATTTTAAACATTTTAAAATGTGAATATTGAAATCTTTATGAAAAGAAAGCTTGTAGAAATAGAATGCTGGGCCTGAAGTCAGGAAGATCTGAGTTCAAATGTGGTCTCAGCTACTTATTAATTGGATAATTCTGGGTTAGTCATTTATCCTCTCTTAGCCTCAGTTTCTTAAAACACTAGCACAAATGCTTAATCAACAACTAGGTGGCACAGTGACTAGAATATCAGATCTGGAGTCAGGATGACTCATCTTCCTGAGTTCAAATGTGACTTCAGGCATTTGCCATCTGTGTCACCAAGTCATTTTACCCAGTTTCCTCATCTATTAAATGAATTATAGAAGGAAATAGCAAGCTAGTCTAGTATCTTGGCAAGAAAATCTTAAATATAGTCACAAAGAGTTGCACATGACTAAAATGACTGAACAACACAAACCTTCATTGGGGAACAGGATTCTAAAGAGCAAGGTGGAAAGGTTGGGCAGAATTGGAGTGGGACATGTGTACATGGTACAAATAGAGGATAAAAAGGGATGGTTGACAATACTTTATTTTTACATAGCCTATAATTAAGTAATACAAGGACAGGGAAAATAACAGGTGATGGGAATTTGCTAGTCATAGGAGTAATATTTGGTGACAGATGAATTATAATACTTGTAATCATCACAGAATAATTATTGCTGTAAAGCAGTCTTGGTTAAGGTCTGCTTTTTTTGCTGCTTGGTTGTTGGGCAGTTAATGTTGCAGAGACAGAAGAACATACTGGGTCAAATGGAGCCTTAGTGGGTTCCTGCTTTCACAGGCCTAGTTGAAATGCTGCAACCATCAATTCAGTCCTTCTAATTACTACTTAGATCTTGTTTTGGAGATGCTGACTTTGACAGGAAGCCTATTTCATAGTATATCATAAGAAATGGGCAGATACATATGTAATTCAGGTTAGTCTTAGGAGATTTCTCATATACTACAGAAAGAACTTCAAACAATAATAAAATATTTAAAAGTAATACAGCTTTATGACATAGATGCATTATTGTGGTGGCATTACAAAGAATATCATAGTATTTAATCCTGAAGGGAAATCTGTGGAACTTTTATTAATAACCTTTCAGTACTTATTTTGGACTTGGAATTAATCAGGTAGAATTTGATACCTACACAGCACAGGGGCTAGATTACTGAACTTGAAAGTAGAGTACAGGACTGAGAAAATCATGAGTTCAAATTCAGCCTGAAATGTTTGTTAGCTGTGTGTCACTGGGCAAGCAAATTAATTTCTCTGCATCAATTTCTTCATCTATAAAATGGAGGATAATAGTACCTATTCCCAGAGAACCAAATGAGATATTTGTAAAGTATTTTGAAAAGCTTATAGTACTATATTATTTTGTTCTAACATTGCTGGATATTTATTTTTCTATTGGTAGTGAAAATACAAATTTAATTTAATTTCGATAATATCTTTATATGCATGTTTATAACCAGGGTTAGAGAAAAGTAGTATATTTGCATATATGTTAGCTGATACTAATGGGGTAAGGGGCAGTACTAGTCTAAAAGAATGCTCTCCAAAATATAGCTACTTGACATTGGGAATGAATATTTCATGGAATTCTTATTATCCTAGACATATTTTCCAAAATAAGCATCTTTTATTCTGATTGAGGCCATTCTAATAGAGTTCATTTTAACATGGATGCAATTTTAACAAATATTTTTACGTCACCTATTATATGCAAGGACTGGAAATAAAAAGTCAAAAAAGAAAATACTCTCCCTTCAAGGAGTTTACTTTTTAATCATTTAAATTGCATCCCTAAAATATAACTACCTAAGGAAAAATCCTTATTTTAAGTACACTCTAGCTGATGTTGGGGAAAGCCTAACAGTAATGTGCTGGTTGTTTGGGAAGCCAGTTGGCCTAGGATTAAAAATTTGCTATAGAAAAAAATGACTAATGTAATTGTTGGAAGTAGAAAGATGACAGGATATATTTAGTTCTTATCTTTCACAGACTAATTAGTAATATAAACTAAAAATAATTTTTTGTGCTGTTTTCCAGAATTTTGATGTAGAGAGTATTCTTGTTTTATAGGTGTTGACTGGAACAGATATCAAAGATCCATTGTAACTATTATTCTTTGAAATAGGCACTTCAGTGACATTTCTATGGCTGACAGTTGATTGATACCTATGGTATCACACATTTATATGTTTCTGAGAAATTTTTCGTTATTTCAGTTTGTAATGTACTTATGAACAAATTTTTCTAATACTTTGGTTAAAGTTACTATATTTTAAACATTTTAAAATGTGAATATTGAAATCTTTGTGAAAAGAAAGCTTGTAGAAAAAAAATTACTATTCATTTAGAAAAAAAATTAATGTTACAACAAATCAGTTAGATGCTGTAGTAATAGTTTGAGCAAAATGTGGAAAAAACTGGTAAAAGGGTACTTCTCAGCAAATAAGATGTTTTTCTTTGCATTAGCTATACTAGTGAACTTGAAATGAAGGTAAAAACATGTTATTTTTTCCCTGATAAATTGTATGCTGGGGATCAGAAGGGACATTAAAAAAAAATTGTTCTCCTTAGTAAAGCCACAGAGAATGAACATGACATCTGCTGCAACATCTTTCAAGAAAAAAAAAAAAACAATTTATTAAATTCTTGTTAATGTAGCTATTAACTAGTTTTAGCTAAGATGATGTTACTTTATTAATTAATCTTTCAGGAAAATGCCTTGTTTTTGTTCATAAGATTTTTTAAAGTAATTTGTTATTAATGTATGACTTTACTGAATTTAGATATCCAAAATTTACTTGGTCAAATTTTTTACTTGCTTCACCATAATAAAAAGACTATAGAATCACACAGTAAAGTTCTATAGTTTGCCTGTAGGTAAAATCTTGAACCTTTTGTAGATAGTGATACATACTATAATATCATTGGAAAGAATTTTACTTCTCAATTTTAGAAGCTATTTTTGACCTTCAAATACTATGTATGTAGAGGGCTTCTATTGACACGTGATATTTAAAAATATTTTATCATTTGTAAACTAAAAGAATATTAAATTGTCTTTATATATAAATTAATGTCTTAATAGAACTAAAACCAAAATTTAATATTTTTAATGTTAAAAAATGGTAAGAATGATGGTATAAGATAGTGGTAAGAAAAATAGAGGTGAATTGTATTTTTTAATAGCTTTTTTCCAATAATTAGCAGGAAAAGGTAATTTATTTACAATAGTACCCTATATTAGAATAATAAAATCTAAAATGAACTTAATTAACATATTTTAGAATTTTCCCATGCATGTTAGTCAAAACTTTTTTTTGAGAATATGAGTTTTTAGCTTTGCTGTTAATCAAAGTATCATATTCAGGCATGTAACCAGTTTATCTTTGTTCAAGTTGTGTCCAGCTGTTTGTCACTCCATTTGGAGTTTTCTTGGCAAACAAAGATAATGGAGTCCTTTGCTTTTCCTTCTCCAGTTCATTTTACAGATGAGGAAACTGAGACAAATTGGATTAAGTGATTTTCTTGGGTTCATACAGTTACTAAGTTAGTTTTGAACACTCGAAAGATGAGTCTTTTTGACTCCATGCCCCATCCTCTGTCCATTTTGCCACCTAACTGCCCAAACAGTTTTGTCATCCTTTGTCAGTTTTTAAGTTCTTAGCTGACAAGTTAGTCATCTTATATGAAATTGTTTTGTGGTGCTTACTATTATTATATAGGATTTTATTTTAAGGTATATAAGTGATATAGCTATAAAATAAAGAATTATGTACTTTCATGTAAACTTTATGTAATTTCAATTTAGAGCACAATATTGTCTTTAGAAATTTAACATTATTGGCTTTAGAACTAAATAAGACTTTGTTGTTGTTTAGATGTTTCTGACTCTTCATGACCCCATTTGAAGTTTTCTTGGCAAAGATACTGGAGTAGTTTGCCATTTCCTTCTCCAGCTCATTTTATAAATGAGGAGACTAAGGCAAAACAGGATTATGTGGCAAATACATGTCTGAAACTGAATTTGAACTTGGATCCTAACTCTAGACCAAAACTCCCCTTGTACTCAAAAAAAAAATTTTTTTTCTACAAGCTTTCTTTTCACAAAGATTTCAATATTCACATTTTAAAATGTTTAAAATATAGTAACTTTAACCAAAGTATTAGAAAAAATGCCACTTAGCATCTTAAACACCATCTAGTCCAGCTTTCATAAAAAAGGAAATTTAGGAACTTAATCAGAAAAACTTACTCTGAACTAAAATTTGCTGTTTTTCAAATTTGTTTTCTAAGAAAGTTATATTATTTCCCTGAACAATTTTAACAAATCTTTTTTTTTTTTTTGGGGGGGGGTGTAGTGCAATAATGGGAGAGAGAGAGATGGTATAATCTGATCTATGATTGGATTGATAAAAGGAATTCTATTTATGTTGTCATTATTCTATTTATTCATGTAGACAATTGAGTTGTCAAGGCACTAAGAGGCTTTTTTTTTTTTTTGTTTTGTTTTTTGTTTTTTGTTTTGTTTTGTTTTTTAAATACTTGACCAATGTTATAAGTCCAGTGTGGAACAGTGCATTAACTTGAATTCAGGTCTTTTTTGATTCAGAGACAAGCTGTGGTATTTAATTCATAGCTACTAAATTTGTCCTAAATAATTCTTTCCTTCTCTCCATCTTTCACTCCCCATTATTCCTTGCCAAAAAAATCACAAAAGAAGACACATGTTGGTTCATTTTCTTTTAATTGTGAGTTGGTTAAACATCAACTCCAATTATAGAGAATTCACCATAAAATCTGAATACATTTTAAGGTGTCAATAACTTGGATCATAGAAACATTCTGTTAACTCTTAGAAGTAAATGTTTAAAACAACTGCCTCATACAATATATTTTGAGATTTGGTATTGAAAAGTTTATAGTAAATAAAAAGATAAATGATATTCTGGCTAGCAGAATTGAGGAAAAAAAATTAAAGTTGTCTTTAATAAGTAGCATTTATTTGTTTGGAAGTTTAAATCATACTATTGCTTTAGAAAAACTCAGTGCTACACAAAGCAGAGATCCTCACTGTTGCCTTGTCTTTACTTGAATCCGTTTTTAGCTTTGTGTAAAGCCTTGGACATGTTTTTACATTTCTAATATAGCTTCCAAAAGCCCTCAGTCACCTTAATAAAACTATGGGATATTTTAATAGTGCTACTTTAATGCAAGAAAATTACAGGTACAAATAGAAAAACTTGTATGTGCTTTACATGGTAAATATAGGGATAGAATCAGTATGTCCTATGTTTGGGGTGGGTCATTCACAAAAGGAAATTAAATGGAGTTTAATAATTCTAACCTTTTATATAAACTGTGCTGAGCAGTGGAGATATAAATAAGAAAAGTAAGACAATCATTGTTTCCAAGGAGCACATTTTCTAATAGGAGGAGACAAGACATGGAAGGTTTCAATCGCAAGTGAAATGGTCCCATAGTCCTTGTATATATGTCTAACTTAAGTATTTTTATATATGTTCATCATTTTTCAGTTTCATTTTTCTCAAACCATAATAGACTATAATTGATATTTATTGAAGCTAAATTTGTTCCTCAGTGAATTTTAAAATATTCTATCAACTATTGACTTAATTTAATCTTTAATATCCTCATATGTCTTCATTTTAAGCACACTTTTTTTTCTTAGTAGTGAATTTGGCTACTAAGAAAGTAAGGAAACAAATAGAAATATGAAGTCACTAAAAGATTAATAAAATGTCTCTTCTGATTGGCACAGAAAAATAGTTATGACATACAACCTACTATATGAAGGATGTACTGACAGGAAATTACCATTTGTGAGCATTTATGTATTGTTTTATTGTCATATATTGAAGTCATCATGGACTACCAATGATTTAATAGGTTTGTAAATTCCCACCAGTGATGATATATCTTTGCCTATACTGGGCAGCTGTTGTCTATATTGCATTAATTTAACACAAGAAGTGTCTTTCCAGTAGACTGGAGACTTTCTAGCTTCCTTTTGACCTTGCCAAGGGTACAGAGGAGTACTTTGTTGATCTGTCATCTCTCTTAGCACATGATCAACCCATCTTCTCTTTCCATTTTATAACTCCCAGATGTCACTTTTTAATTCCTGTTTTTTGGTGTTACTCATTGATTATGTGTTTTAGCCTATTATATACTACAGAAACCTCTGCATTACCCTTCTTGTGATACTAATTTTTAATTTTTCATAGATTTACACCTTTACGAATAGAGGTAATTTTTAATAGTAAAAAGAGAATGGACATTGGCTTTCATGGAAAGTTTGCAATTAGTAAAAAAAAAGAGCTTTTCATTTTCCTGAAAGTTAGTTAGTCCATTACCTTCTTTTTCAATTTTGGGTCTAATACATTTATCCATATACTCTGTGTCTTAGAATGAATACTGATGAGCAAGTTCTAGAAGTTGTTCACATCTGGCAGTAGAAAGATATCCTTTTGGTTTTCTTGTGTAGATAGGCATATTTAATGGTGGTAGTAAAGTGAGATAGTCCTGATGCCTCTTAACAGAGCAGGAAAATTAATATGCCAATTGTTGATTTTTTTCCCCTTGTACTCAAGTTCTAAAGGTTCAGGAAAATTGATACTGAAAATGGGATACTTCTCTATTGCATTTGCTCATTGTATTTATTCAGCTATAAAATGACTGAAAAACTGCTTTTTCTTTTGTTTGTTACTTTCCTCAGCATTATTCAGAATTGTAGCCAGGATTAGGAAAAAAATTAGAGGTTCTGAGATAAAGTGATACATTCTGAAGATTGTCACAACAGGGGAAAAAAAAAAAAAAAACACTTTGTTGCTCACTGCTTAGACATTTTGACTTTGTGCATTTGCAGAAACCATCTCTCAGCCTGAAATACTCATCTCAGATTTCTCAGAATTTTTGTCTTCCTTCAAAGATTTCCCTAAGTACAGTCACTCCCCTACACCCAATTATTAATATTCTCTCCTCAAATTTTTGTATTTATTTTAATTATGCACTTGAAAGACAAGGATAGCTTTACTTTTGTCTCTCGCTTATGTTAGATATTTAATAAATGTTGAATTGAATTATGAAACTGCCCTTGAATGCTAATTTTCTCTACCTAGATAAGCACTAAGAAGTGCTCAAACTCCTGTGCATTTTTGAGGATCACAATGAGTGATCAGCTACTTAGTGAAATTAGATATAAGGCAACATAACATGCCTTAGTGCCTAAACAATTAGACTTAGTGATCAGGAAACCTAATTTCTAGTCTAAGCTTTGTCCCCAGCTAACTGACTGCACAAATACATTTCATCTCTCTGGTCTACAGAATCTTATCTGTAAAACAGACAAGATTATTTCTAATGTTGGCTTTATAATTCCATGATTCTAAAAATAAAATACATTTAAGTACAAAGGTTATAGGACTCTCAACTATCAATGTATAAGAACTATGTAGTGAAAAAAAATGAAAGAATAAAAATGCAAAAGCTGTTCAGTAAAGTTCAAAATAACTATGATTTTTTGCCTAAAGTTGGCCATTAGTTTTTTTAAGGCAATCATATATTAGATTTAGCAGTACTAATATTCTGATTTACATCTATAATCAAACCTGTGACCAAAGACAGATCAAGGGATTAAAAATACAATAGCTTTTTCTTTGTATCTGAAGATGTTTAGTTGCATTTTACTTTGACTCTTATAAATAGAATACTGAATAATTTATCAGTTGCTATAAGGGAATATTTAGTAATGATATAAGAAACAAACCAGTTAGGTTACAAAGAGACATTATTAAATATTCAGTTAATGTATGTAGAAGTGACATAGGCAGTGAAATAAAATTTCTTTAGATAAGATTGGAAAATGAAAGTTGCCTTTTTAAAACTCATAATGATTAGGGTTAAATTCCATGTATCTAGCTAAACACTAGATTGGTGATTCCCAAATATGTCTGAGACAAATGTAAGCTAATTTTAAAAATTTAGGCAGCCCACATAACTGTTATATTGAAGAGATGTAGCATAGTATTTAAAGGAAGGAAGAAAATGAAATGTTCCTTTTCCCTTCTTTAACTTCTTCCTGTCTTCTCCTATGTGTCTTTTATTTTCTCCTGTGTTGTCCTGCTTAACATGACTTTTTATATTGTGTTTCTTCCTCTATAGGGAATTTGTGGTATGAACTTTGGCTGCCGTGGGACACATATTTAGCTTGAGGTTATTAACAAAAGTGGGGAAAAGTGGATTAAAACTAGTATATATTTTTTTCATTTTTTAAAATAAACAATTGAGATCCTGCTTTATACAAAAATTGTTCCTTTCCTCTCTCCTTATCAACATCATTTAAAAATAATCCTTCAAATAACTAAAGTATGACTGAATGAAAACAGTATGACAATATTTTTGGACAATGCACTAGTAGATTTACTGATATGTACCATAATTTTTTCTTCTACTTAATGTTAAGTAGTGAACCTAGTTGTGTCTACTTCAATGTGTTTTGGTGCTTTATATGTCATAAATATAATGATCAGGCTATTCTTAAAAGTATAAAGACTAGAATTCTTATTTTTGTGTGTGTATAGCTGATTTTAAAATTTTTATTTATTTTTTATTAAAACTTTTTATTTTTCAAAACACACGCGTGGACACTTCTTAAACATTAGCCATCGCAAAACCTTGTGTTCCAATTTTCCCTCCTTTCCTCCATGCCCTCCCCTAGATGGCAAGTAAGGCTTAGAATTTTTAAGGAACTGATAATGTGATTACCTAATTAGGAGATTAGAACTACAGAAAACATCAGAAATTTTCTTCTCCAAACTCCCCATTTTGCAGATGATAAAATTGAAGTTTGGAGAAAGAGCCAAATGAATTTAAAATTATAAAATTATAAAGGTGCAGAATCAATGTATTCTGATTTGACCGGAAATTAGAATTTGCATCTTTTGAATCCCATTTCAATACTTTTCTATTTATAGTTCTGCAATCCCATCTTTAAGTGAATAATTTAATTTCATTTGACATCGTTACAAGTGAGAGTTATACGATTTTATAGTTAGCTTATTTTTAGACAATAAGTCCTAATTATTGAGTAAATTGTCATAGCTTTATTATTTACAAACAAGGCTGTCTCAAGGT
Organism: Antechinus flavipes; assembly: GCF_016432865.1. NCBI lineage: Eukaryota > Metazoa > Chordata > Mammalia > Dasyuromorphia > Dasyuridae > Antechinus > Antechinus flavipes. The sequence continues at coordinate 427,579,539 of NC_067399.1, forward strand.
TATTTTCTATAATTTACATTGTACACATCTAGTGTTTGTGCTTTTTTTCCTTTTCTTTTTATCTCCACCCTGACACAAAGCAAGTATGTAATTCATGCTTGTTGATAATGATGTTGGTTAAAGGAATGACTTGTGGAAATCGAACTACTATATATCTTCTAAAAGGTCTCTTTATAAGCATGGATTCAAAATAAAAATCACATCATTTGTGATGTTCTTGTTCTCCAGGCTTATCTATTGGCTCCTTTTAGCTAACCCTAAAATTACCAAAATGCTAGAACTTGGATCATAAGAAAAAAAGTCTGTGAGAGATTACATTGAAAAGATGCATTATTGAGTAACCAGATAAACTTTTTAATTATTATAAATTGCTTTGTTTCCTGAAATTGCTCTACTGTTTATGTTATTTTAAAGCACTGTATTCTTTCAAAATGCTATAATATGTAAAAGCTGTTTATTATGTATGCTAAGTAAATAAGTTTGGTGAGGGAGAGGAAAAATTCTTACACTACTAAATATTCAAAGAAAAAGTGAGTTACAATATAAAGTAATTGCAAGGCATTTTAATACTGTGAAAAAACGTTAAAATTTGAAAGCTAGTGAACATAGCTTTAGATTTTTCAAGGTTTTAATTTTGTCATTCCTCTTAGAAAATTAGCCACCTAAATTCTTTTTTCCAACTATTTACTCTTTCTTTACAATCTTCAATACCTACTACATTGTAGAAATAGCTCTCATAAAAATCACTAGTTTAATCACTAAATTTCAATGTCTTTTGTCATGTCTCACTTTTTAACCTTTTTTAACCTTTCTCCGAGATTTGACTTTGTCATTGTTGACCTTATGAAATTCTCTCCTTTAGCATCTCTACTCATTGTTTGTATTCTTTGGGTTTTTCCTCATGTACCACACTTTTCTGCAAATCTCAACTACTTCTATTCATACCTTTCATTTTTGCCTCTATGCATATGACTTTCGAATCTGTATCTCTAACTTCTTAGGTAGACCTGAGTTTTCAGTTGTCTCCCTGATGACTACACTTGGATATCCCACAGGTATCTAAACATCATCTTACCTCCCAACCTGCTCCTCCCCACCACAGCAAACAAAAACAAAAACTCATTCTTCCTTATGACTTTAGTATGCCTATTAATGGCATCATTATCCTTCTAATCACTCATGCTCATATATCATCTTTAACTTTTTCCTTTTCCTTGACCTTGTATATAACTAGTTAACAGTTATTACTATCCCTGAATTTTTTTCCCACATCTGAGCTTTTCTATTTCTCGTACTAATTCAGTCTCTTTATTGTTCTGATCATTAAAGTAGTTTACCATCTGGTGTACTCACTTCAAGTCTTACTTCCCCTCCTCCTTCAATCCTGTCTGACTTTTCTTTATATTCTTCGTAGGACCTTACATAGATTAGGTGTTCAATAAATTTTGTTTAATTAATTTAGATTTTTATCTGTTTTATTGGAAAATACTGATATACTTGGGAAATTTGCTAATGAATTTTTTGGAATTGGCTTCTCATCTTACTGTCAGAGTAGCTCATAAAACAAAATGGAAATATTGGTATAATTTAATAAATGCTAGTTTCCACAAGATATCTCAAGTTATAATTGTCCAAATTTCTTTATTAATTTTATTTTTTATTTATTTGTAGCACATTGCTTTATGAATCATGTTGGGAGAGAAAAATCAGAGCAAAAGGGAAAAACCACAGGAGAAGAAAAAAAAACGAAAAAAGTGAACATAGCATATGTTGATTTACATTCACATTCCTTAGTTCTTTTTCTGGATTCAGATGGCATTTTCTGTCCAAAGTCTATGGGGATTGCTTTAGATCATTTAACCACTGAGAAGAATCAAGTCTTTCATGGTGGATCATTGCACATTCTTGCTATTACTATGTACAGTGTGTTCCTGGTTCTGCTTGTTTTGCTCAGCATCAGTTCATGTAAATCTTTCCAGGCCTTTCTAAAATCAGCTTGTTCATCATTTTTTATAGAACAATATTCCATTACCTTCATATGCAACAACTTGTTCAGCCATTTCCCAATTGATGGAAAATTCCCCATTTTCCAATTCTTTGCTACCATTTGTCCAAATTTCTTTTGTCATTCTGAGAAAGGAGTTGTCCAAGTTCTACATTTCACATTTATTTGTTTTAGTAGTTTTGGCCAAAGGGATAGTAATATATAGAAAAGGGGGGAGGGGGAGAAATATGTATACAAGAATTGGGTAGGAGATATACAAAAAAGAAAAGTTCAAGCAATTAAAAAATACTTGAATTTTAATTATGCTTCCAATTTTAGACTTGTCTGGCCTACATTGGATATGGAAATTTCAAAGGTTGTAGGGTAATATGCAGAAAAGGTTGCAATGTTACAGTAGCTGTTACTCTTCCCATGTTCTGTGGTCCTGTAAATGAGAGATAAGTGCAGATTCAACCCTCTTGTCTTTCTAATTGTGTGACTGAAATCTTGTTTACTTCAGAAAAACTGCTGAAAATGTTAGTTAAAAGAAAGGCAAATAAAAACATCCTTTTCTGCCCACCCTGACAATAGCTCTTTCTAATCTGAATTACCTCCTCCTACCCATCTAAAGATGAAGAAAGCCAGTCAGTAAGAATTTTATTATGAGCTTGCTATGTGCCAGGCACTATTCTAGATGCTGTTGATACAAAGTAAAAAAAAAAAAGAAGTAATCCTTCTGGGAGTTTATATGCTATTGTGAGAGCATGTACATAGAGAATTAATACAAATTAAATTCAAAGTGGTTTTAGGGAAGGAGAGGCAAGCTGAGGGGAGCTGAAAAGATTTTGTGAAGAAGGCAGTCTTAAATTGAATCTTGAGGGAAGGGTTCTTTGAGGTTGTAAAGTTCATATAATGGTATAAGTATATAATGGTGTGATACTCCAGCCATGGGATATTATACAATTCAAAGGGTCCCATATGGGCAATGAAGGGGTGCTGTTTGCAAAGAACAGCAAAGAGTAGGGGAAAGGTAATCTTTTTTATAAAGATGAAAAAGTGGGTTAGGATCAGGAATAAATAACTTTAAAATCCAAAAAAGTTTGTATTTGATCCTCAACAATTGTATACCACTGGAGTTTATTGAGTAGGGGAAGAAAATGATTAGACCTGGTCTTAAAGAAAATCTTTTTTGTGGCTAGGGATGAATAGATTGAAGACTAATATGAGGGAAATAAATTTATGTTCAAACTGCAACAAACTTCAGGTTTTACTCTACTTAGAGTAAAAATTAGAAATTGAAAGGAGGTATGATAGTGCCATTAACATCAAATCTGAAAGTGAATGCCCATAACTCAAGTAGATGAAATGCATGATTGATCAGTAGAAAGTTTTTATTTTTGGTTTTAAGAGAAATATAAAGAAAAACAGAATTAAATGAAAGGGGAAAGAATTGACTTCAGAAAATGTAAGGGATAAAAATTTGGTTTTTTTAAGGTTGTATTGGAGGTGTGCGGCTGTACAGTATGTGTGTGTGTATGTGTTTGTGTTTTGTAGATACGAGTTTTTCTGCTGTTTATTTTTAAAACGTGATGTTGAAATATTTTTATCTCCTCCTCCAAACCTAGCAAGCTTTAGTTTTTCTGAACCCCTTCATCTAGGAAAAAAAAAAAAAAAAACTAAAGTAATTTGTGCACTGTGTATTTTAGGATTCTTCGCCCACTATTGAATGAATCTTCCTTATGGCAGGAATATAGTTCAGCAGGTGTTTCTCCCCCCCCCCTCCCCCGCCTATTTTTTAAATAAAGGAAAGTAAAAATAAATATTTTTCTGCTTGAGGAAAAAAAGGAAGATATCTAACTAAATTTTTAATTGTGTCAAACCTTTATACACAAAACTTTTGGGGGGAGAACTTCTAGTTTATGACAACTTGCTTATTTAATTTGAAAGCTGTTTTAGTAGATTCATCTACTCTTTAGGAAGATCTTTATTTGTCAAAACTTAGAGGGAACAACTGCCTAACAAATCTTAAGCATTCTGTCCTACAGCCTCTCCCTGCTTTTCCTTGGAGGGGGGGGTTTCATCAGAATAATGAAACTAACCCCTGCCTGGATTAAAGTATTGAAATCATGTCTCAATGCATTGAGAACTCATTATATCAAATTTATTTTTTATAGTGGGGGTAGCATGTGTTTTTATTGTCCTTCCATTTAAGTTATTGACTTTGAAAATAAATCAACAATGTTATAAAGTGACAGTCAATCTATCTGGTATTTGGTAAAAAGTAGGAAGCTAGAGTAATGAAAGCAAATAGGAATCCCATAAAAATGCAAATTGTTGTAAATAGTTGTTATATAACAAAGCTATTGATGTTAAATGAGAGAGAAAGAAATCCTTCAGTAAATCTTATTATAAAAATTGGGTATCAAGCTAGAGGAAAATGCTACAATAAATAACAGGCAAATTGATAAGTTAAAGATCAAAGGATGTAAAAAAATGCCTTAATTTCACATATTGAGGAGTATTGAAATTATTGGAGACAAGATTAGTAGATATGGTTATATAACAAAACTTTTTTCAAGGTGAATTTAATTCAAAACAAAATTAAGAATACTTAATGAGATTTTCTTGATGAATATGTCGTAATGACTAATGTTATATCAGAATTTATATTAGAAGTTATAAACTAAGATAAGAATAGGCAGTTCTCAACAGGACAAACCAAGAAGTTGGGGGAAAAAAACTACTTAGACAAAGATGTTTGTTGGAGTATTGCTTTTGATAGTAAAAATATTGAAAGTAACTTAAATTCCTAATTGGGGAATATCAAAGCAAACTTCTGCAATAGCTTTAAAATTGAGTGTTATATGAAAAAAAAAAGATATGCAAATATGGAATGATTTAAAGAAAATGCTACAGAATGAGAAAAATAGAAATAGGTATGCTGCGTGTATACTATGAATTCTTATAATCATATATTCAAAAATGTATACAAAGGATGAGTTTTTGAACAGATGCTGTGAATGTGTTTACCTAGTTCTATTAAACAGTAGCAGCTGGTCAGTAATAGGAAAAAATATGCTTATGAGAATGTTCCTTTAGAATAATTGCAGCAATTTGTTTTAAGTCATAAGAAGTATCAAGGGTGTTAACAGTAGGTAATAAGTATTTTTTGATATTTATATGTTTACATTGAGTAAGGCAAAAGAGATAAAACACTTCTACTAATCTTTGCCACCTCTTTTTAGAAAATGATAATTATATTTAAAAACAGCCTTAAGTATATGGAAAGAGGAAACAATTTCTTAATTTTTAATTTTCTTATTCCAGTAAGCATTTAATGACTTTACAATTTAAAGATTTGAGTTGGAAAATTCTCAATGTGAAAAATACTTCCAAGGAAGCAATGTAGCTTGCATTAGGTAGAATTATGGACTTAAAGTCTGGAAGTTTTAGCATTAAGTCCCTTTTCTGATATTAGCTGAATGTCTACAGACAAGCCATTATTTCTCTTCTTTGAGACTTAATTTATTCATCTATAAAATAGGGACAATAATGCCTTTAATATCTACATCAGAGAGTTATTTTGGGGCTGGTAACAAACACATCAGATAATGTAAAGCACTTTATACATTTTAAAGCGCCATATATCAAGCTGTTGTGACTATTACTGGATCAATTGATCTTTTGTAAGAGGAACTTCTGGTGAGGAAATTCCTACTGTGCAGATGAATACCTGTAGCTTTGTGCCACGTGGAGTATGAGAGAGTGCCTTGGGGCATTGAAGCTAAGTGGATTTTCCCTGTGTCCTACAGCCATTAAGTATTAGAGATAGTATTTGAATATAGGTTTTTCTGATTTTGAGTTTTGGGTCCCTATCTAGTACATAAATCTGGAGTTAGCTATTTAACACTGCTAAATAAACAATAACGATTGATAGTAGGAAAAAACTTTATGGTGGGAATTTTACTTTTAACAATTCTTCCTTTAGGAAGAATTTAAAGTGTTTTTTTTTTTTTTTTAATTTCTATTTCTGTAGAATATATAATACTGTTGATGAAATCATTGACAGGAATTTATTTTATTCTACTTCTTGCTGACTCATTGTAGTTAATTGAAGTTTTGAAGTATTAATACAAACAATTTGATGTTGACTTAACCTACCAAAAAACTTATCTTTGATTCTACTTGGACAAGAGTGAAGTTGTCATTTAAGTCTATGCCATACTTAATTATTCAAGTAATATATATTTTTAAAAGCAGTTTGTTAATGTTTTTGTTTTCAGGAGCGCCCAAGGACATTTGACATGCACTCATTAGAGAGCTCACTCATTGATATAATGAGAGCTGAAAATGATTCACTTAAAGGTAAATATAACTTTTCTTTAATAAAGAGCTAAAAATAATAGTATGTCTATGGTATAAAACTATTGCCCTATTGTGGCAAATATGATAGATAAATGTACTGCAGCTTTTCAGTTTTATCAGTTTGACACATGAGCCTTTTTTTTCCTTATCTGAGGTAAAACATGCTCAGTGCACATGATGATATGTTTATCTGAGATATTGAACATAATCCAGGTATAGTTTAAATGTCTATAGTTAGGGTGGTTTTTTTCCCTTTCTGTTTTTGTTTAACTGGACAGCATGTCATAATTTGAAATGAAAGTATAGTTTTTTGAAAGAGCACTGAAACCTGCAAGTGAAGAGATCTAGGTTATTTTAATCCTAACAACTAAGTTTTGTGACCTTGGACAACTCATTTAATCCCTCTGGGCCTTAATTTCTTTTCTTTTTTGTTTTCCTCTTTAAAAGTAGGGGGTTTGATTAGCTGATCTCTGAAGATCTCTGAAAGTCTATGACTCTGAAGTCTGAAACAAATCATTTCCTTTCAGAAAAGCCATCTTTGATCTAAACAAATAAATCTTAATAAATTAAACATCTAGATATTTGGTCCAAACAAATAAATCTTAATAAATTAAACATCTAGATATTTGGTCATTTTCATTTGTCTTTGGACTTTATTATATAAAAGTAATTTTTCAAGAGTCATCTTAAAAGTTTTTCAAAATATATATATATGGAAAATAATATGGTGCTAAAAATACGAATGTCATATAAAAATGTTGTGATTATGAACTTTGAAGAAAATTTTTACAGAATGCTTCACAGATCTATTTTCTTTTTAATAATTTAGTAATTCAAAATGAAACTCATTGGAAAACTAATTCAATGTAACGTGCATATAAAGTTACTCAGTAAATGTACATTAATTTTAACCAAACTTGTTATGATTTAATAATCAAACTTTTAAAAGATAAAGTTGCAGGCAGAATAATAAATTGTTTTTTCGAAGCAAGTAAATACTATCTGTTTTGAGCTTCAGTTCACTTCCTGCCCCACCATTCTCCTCCCTACTTTTTAACATTAGGGTTTTGAACTAAATGACTATGTAGTCTCCTGTGGGTCTAAGTCTTATGATCCTAAATCAGCCTCAACTTCAAAATAGGGCACCACTAACTAGTACTTAACAATAATTGTGAGTCAGTAGTAAATAATAATAGCTAATAATAATGATGATGATGATAGCTAGCATTTATATAGCACTTGTATAGGATTGTAAGGTGCTTTATAATATCTCATTTTATTTTCACAACAACCCGTGGCCTACTGTTAACTCATCTTATAGACAAAAAAACTAAGGCAAATGAGAGTTGAATGACTTATCCTGGGTTTTATATAGCCAGATGTGAAGCTGTATTTGAATTTAGGTTTTCCTGATTCTAGGTCCACTGTTCTATCTACTGTCTAGCTGTGGTTAGTGTTATAGATTTATCAATATGATTAGATTAAGCAATTAGCTCATGCTGCTTTTTTAGTCTGTGTTCATATTCCTTTTGTCTATATAGTTCTGTTATTACTATATATTTTCTCTCCTATTATTATTAAAATTAAGTTGCCTAAAATTAATTCTGAAAAAGGGTTGCCTAAAATATAATTAATATAAATGTCTCCTCAGATTGTCACTGAATACTTGTGTTCTCATGCTTATCACATAAATGTGATTTTAATACAACATTGTGTTATGTTAACTGCCCTAAAATTTCCGATGCATGTCAAATGATATTTTCTGTGTTGTGTTTAGAGTTAAAAAAAAAAAAATCTAAGATTTAACATGGAATTAAAAATGGTGATTTGGGTTGATATTACATTACTATCCAAAATAGTTCCCTTTATAATACTTTGTTACTGGTCTAGTAAGCTCTGGCCTATTCTTTTTATGGTTTCCATTTAGATTTAGTTGTATAGAGCTACTGTAGATATGCTTAAGTTACTCATATAAAGAATAGGGCCCTGAAGTAGTCATGAAAATGTATCTAAAGTGATAGTGTTTTTATTTTAAGAATCAGCTTGGGGATATTTTAAAAATTGAATAGTAGCAGCTCACTTCTTACTACAAGAGGTATCCAATTCCTTTCTATGTGCCCTATTTCATTCACCATGAACATTGTGAGCATTGATTCTCTGAGGTGAGCAATGAAATACATCCTTTAGATCTTGTATTTTTAAGGCCTGAAAACTTAATTAAAATAAAATTAATTTCAGAGATTTTAAAATATGAAGTCTGAAGGCAAGTTTGTGTTTAGCTTTTTGGCTTTGCTATTCTGATCTTTCCAAAAATAACTCAAGCATGTTCTGTAAGTAGTAATTAAAGTTACTCTGTTTATTTTTCCTCTTTACTCTTTGACAATTCATATGCATATGATTCTTTAGTAAAGCCTGTGCCAAACAAGAAAATTCAAAGTTAAATGACAATTAGATGTAATATTGTGGTTTCAAGATGTTGGGGATTTTTTTTTCTTTAAAAGCATAAACTTATTTTTCTTGTTCTAGTTAGAAATCATAATATATTGACTGCTCTCCACCACATACACAAAAGGTGACAGTACGGTAATAGCTCTTCACACTTCATAGTGTGAGTTTATTATTGAATTTCTTTAATTGAATGTTGCCTGTCCAAAAAGATTCATAATAATATTCAGATCAATAAATACTTTATATGTTGTTTGTTGAAGAGAAGTCACTTAATATTCACAGAAAAGGATGAAGTGCCTTCTTGATGCATCACTGTTTGCTTGCTAGGAAATACCACAAAAATATTTAAATCTCCTTTTATAAGATTTTCTATCTGGTAGCATATTGTGATATACAAATAATTGTTTTGCAGTATATACTTCAAATTTTTCATAATAAAATTTATTTTTAAGTTATCTAAAAACTTGAAGGATATTTTCCCTTTCTGTGAGGTTTTGTCTTCCTCTCTTATCCCTTCCTTCATCTTTCATTCTTTTTTTCTTCCTTTCCTTCCTTCTTTCCTCCTTCCCTCTCTTTTTCTCCCTTCCTCCCTTCCTCCCTTCTTTCTTACTTTCCCTCTCTGTCTCCCTCCCTCTTTTTTCCTTCCTCCCTCCCTCCCTCTCTGTCTCATGTCTTTTTCTTTTTTTCCTTCTTTTCTTTTTTGTCCTCCCCATATCTTATCTCTATATCCTTTCTCTGGGCAGCTGCCACTTCTTTATGTTATTTTTATCCAGGAGATTTTGTGTTGCCTTCTATATAACCAATGCCAGTGATGATCTGCAGAAGCCCTTCCCTGGAGACTAATTTCATCTTCTTTACAGCATACTCGGCCTTCAGGAGCTAAGAGTCTGAGAGAGAGACTAATTCTGAATTTGGATGTTCCAGATGGTAGTTTTTACCCTGTTGCAGTCTTTTTAGGTTTATCAAGTATTTTCTTCACCTGAAAAGAAATCTTATTCCACCACTGTAGAAGCTGAGATGATTAGTTAGTTAGTGTCATGGTTTTTATATCTCTTACGGTTGTTGTAGGCGGAGAAGTTAGTTACTACTTAGATACAGCAGCATGAAATAGATTAAAGCCACATGTGCATACATCTGTTTTTAGTGCTTTAAAACATAGATTATAAACTGCCAAAGATTCATAAAAACCTATTATACTGCATATACTAAAGACTGTCTTTATAAATTAAGTAGTATTTAGGAATAGGACATAGATAAAAAGCTAGGCTTGATGATTAAAGAAAGGGGTCAGCTGAGGTGAAACAATTTATTATATGGATGGAAAAGAAACAGAAGAGTAAGTATTTGAAAGAGGAAATAGAAGAATGTACATAAATGTAATTAGAGACCAAACTTAATTAAATGATTATTACATAGTGTTTTGATAATTTATAATGTGTTCTTCAATGATTCACTAGAAACCTAAAGTAAAATCCAAGAAAAGTGACTTATGAAATGCTATAGTTGTTATTTAGAGAATAATTGAATTAATGACAGGAAAGGATAACTATAGTATGTATATTTTTATCCCAAATATTAAGGAATATTTTCTGCTTTTTATAATATATATGGAAATAAAACTTTCATGTTCTTAAGGGGGACTTTTTTGTTCTCCTAAGTTGTGAGTAATTTCAGAATTTTTCTATTGAAATACATTATTGTAATACAGCCAGAAATTCAAGTGACAAAATAAAGCTTCAGGTTTTACATTTGTCAGTGGAATCCAGGGAGCTGACTCCAAACTTGATATATGTATGATATTATATTGTAGGTGTGTGTTAATGCATGGTTAAGCACATTGCCACCTCCACACCTTTGTTATCTCTTGTTCACCTCTGATCTTTTAGTGTTTTTTCAAGAGAGATGGATGTGTTCCAAAGAATTGTATGTTACTCCTGGTAACTGAATGGGTTTAAGCCTTTCATTACTAACTGCCTTATGTATTTTTTCTCTTTTCTTACCTTATGCTGTAATTTTTGGAACTCCTATTTATAACTGCTGTGAATTGGTTTGAAATAAATACATATGTGAGTGGGCAATGATGATCCATCTGTATCTCTTTGTTGCTAAGCTCAAAATTTTAGAAAAAGCACCTCAAAGAAAATAAGTTTTAGCTTAAACTTAATAAACTAAAACCCTTTTCATTTTTTTAGATTAATATTCTCACCCCAACTGTTTTCTTTTGGATGATATATTTTATATCACTAAAGGAGAAAGACAATTGTGGTTACTTAAATTTTCTAACTATGCCTAGGAAGAATTTGATGTACTTATACCTTAAGCCACCAGATGACCTGAAATTGTATTTTCTTTTGTACAAAATCTTATTAGGACAAACTGCCATTCTTCAATTCTGCTTAATCTTTAATTTTCCAAGAAGTATCATACATACACAACTACCACATTATACAAATATATCAAGGTTGCAGTCTGTTTAATGTAATCCACTGATGCAATTAAAACATTGAAGATTTTTGATGCCACCTGTATTTCTGGATATAATTACAATTCTTTAAGTCCAATGGAAAAAAAAATTGTAATTACTTAAAACTCATTATGATAGATAAGAGAGTTCTTATCAAAATATAGAGACTGACTTAACTATAGACAAGGATAATAATGCTTTTTCATTTACAGATTTTTTGGTCACCTATAAGAGTTGATAACTGAATTGAATTGACTTTATCATTTTGTAATATAGTTGAACCATTCCATGAATAAATGTAATTAGGAAACCTCAGTAGAACCAATGATAAAATGGGTGGTTTGCAGTTTTCTTTGCATACAATAAGAATATTTCCTATTTGAAACTAGCACAAATGATGGAGAAAATACACGTTCTCGTTGTGACAGAACTGATTTCTCTCTATTTAATTCTTTTTCCATAGGTTATTGAAAAGGGAATCACTTGACAAAAAACTGCTTAAATGGACCTTTTCATTTAAGGGAAATTTAATAGGACATGTAGCATGATCAAAAAGTAGATAAAGTAAACTAGTTAATTTATCCCTACAATTGTAATCAAACAACTCCTTTAAAAAATTATATATACATGACAGTAACTGTCTTCTGGCTAAATGTAGGAATTGTGAGAATCTCTAAAAATCAGGAAAATATTTCATGAAGACCAGGGACAACTTAACTTTCTATCTTTAACTTAAAATGATTAGTTTTCTTTCTTTGCTTTTTATTTTAAAGACAAGAAGTATGGAATTAACAACACAGTAATCTCAACAATAATTCTAGCTTAAATTTTTATAAGGGAGCAGCTAGGTGGCACTGTGGACAAAATACCAGACCTGGTGTAAAGAAAACCTGAATTAAAATGTGACCTTAGACATTTACTAGCTGAGTGATCCTGGGCCAGTCACTTAATCTTGTTTGCCCCAGTTTCCTCATCTGTAAAATGACCTGGAGAAGGATATTGCAAACCACTGCAGTTATCTTTGTCTAGAACACCCTAAATGGTATTATGAAGAGTTATATATGACTAAAATGACTTAAAAATAGCATTATTATGCTCTTAAGATTTATGAAATTTTATGAGAGTCATTTGTAAGGCTTTTCTCCTTGCAATTATTCACTTTCCTACATGAAATTATCTAAAAAATGATTTAAAGAAAATTTCTTCTAGTTATATTGTAGTATCTCAAAGTTATCTGTTCTTGGGGGTTATAGTCTTTGTTCATTTTTGTTTAACCTTTTGAATCTTTTCATCCAGTAGGTTGGCTATCCCTCCCAACTTTGAGTAGTTATGTGCTTTTAATATATTAGCCTCTACAAGCATCCTCCTATTGTATACATACTCTTCAGTCTTACTCTGTGTATTGGTCCCTTTCTTGATGTCTGTAAAGATGATCAGTGGCCCCTTATTGTTAAAAATCCCTCACTTAGAATCTACCATTCTCTCAAATTATTGTTCTAATCAGTTCTCTCTTTCATAGACAAATACCTAAGAAAAAGATAATACTAATAAAAGGTAGCATTTGTATAACACTTGTAAGGTTTGCAAAAGAACACTTTATTTGTGTGTGTGTGATCATTTTCCTCATTTAAAATGTGTTAATATCACCATCTTCTACGTGAGACCCACACTTGCCACCACAATGATTGTATTGTGATGTATGTGTATATGCATGTATCACACGCATATATGTATGTGTATATAGCTATATATATTCAGAATGAACCTAACAAAATTCCTGTGAAGTGGCTGCTGTGATTCTCCTCTTTTAAGAGCTGAGGAAACCTAAGAGAGGTCAGGTGATTTCCTAGACTTGTATAGCTAGAAACTGAGGCAAGATTTGAATTCACTTTTTCCTTGTATCCAGATCCAGAGCATTCTTGTCTAACCTTGTTGCCCCAATATTTTGCTGGAACTTCTCCTCTTACTTGGACTCAAATTTGTAATGTGGCTTCTGGCCTAAATCTATCTTCAGCTATCTCCAGAATTTCCTATGAAATCTTTCCTCTCCTTCCTTCCCTCTTTCTTCCTCTTCTTCCTTCTCCCTTTCTCTCCTCTCTTCTCTTCTCTTACTTTCCTTTCTTCTCCCCCACTCATACTCTCCTTTTTTTCTACCTTTCCTCCCTCTATCTCTTCTCTTTCTCTCTCTTTCCACCTTCCCCTTCTCACTTGTCAACTCTGATTTTTTTTTTTTTTCAATATTCTCAATGTTCATTTAACACCATTGACCACTCTTTCCTCCTCTCTCTGGGTTTTAATGCCACAGCCCTCTATTCATTCTCGTTTTACCTGTCTGGTCACCTTTGATGGTTCTTTAGGTATATCATGACCTCTAATTGGAGGTTTACTCCAAGGTTATGTCCTAGGCCTGCTTCTCTTCTCTTTCCATATGGATTTAGTTATTTCCATTATACAACTGACTTCTAGATATGAATGACTATTTAGTCCTTACTGAACCCCAGGTGTTGGTCTTCAACTTCCTTTTGGACATGTCAAACTGGATATCCCAGATAACATCTTAAATATAATGTGGCCAAAACATCCCCAGAACCCATTACCTTTTTCAAAAGCTATCCTTCTTTGAAATATCGCCATTTTTCTCAAAGACATCAATCTTTCTAATCCCTCCAGATGTGCAGCTTCTGCCTTATCTTCAATTCTTTTCTCTCCATAATACAAGTTGTCACCACAACATCTTTTATATCTGTCCCTTTTGGCTCACATAATCAGTACTCTAGTTTAGGCCCTAATGACCACTTGCTTGGACAGTTGTAATGGCTTTATAATTGTTCTCCTATCTCAAATTTCTCCCTGCTCTAATCCATCATTCACAGTTACTGAAGAGGTTTTCCTAAAATTTGATTGTTTCTCTTTCACCCAAACTGTAATAGTCCCCTCTTTTTATAACTTCTGATTTGACTTTTAAAGGCCTTTAAACCCTGACCCCAGGCTTTCTTTCCAATCTTGTTATACTTTATTCTCCTACTAACATATTACAATCCAACACCATCTTTTACATAAGATCTTTCCTGCTGCTAATGCCCTTGCCATCATGAGTGTATTTGTGGTGTGTGTATGTATGTGCATATGTATGCATACATATGTACATACATGTAAATATGTACGCACGTGGAGTATATTGTATATATCTAAGTATATACAATGTGCATGTGTACACATATAACACACACAATATATTATATGTTTACACACACATACATGTTGTCTCCTCCAAGCTCCTCAAGAGCATTTTTGCTGCTACTGAATATCTGCTTGACCTTGGCAAAGCACTTTACCCTTTTCTTGGTCTCATTTTCTTTAAATAAGGGGAGTCTGGATTTTATTCTCTAAGGTCCTTTCAAACTCTCAATCCTAATTTATTCCATAAGAATTTATTTTTCATTTCAGCTACCTATTTATTTATTCTTTTGACCAGGTGTTTTGTGTTCATCAAGCTTTGTTTGTAATCCAGCTTTTTTTTTTTTTTAATTAATAAGTAGACCTAATAATAAAGGGCTCATGTACTATCTGCCTAGCATAATGTATGGCACATATTAGACACCTATTAAATGCTTGTTAGTTGATTAATATAAAAGAAGGTTAGAATAGATGACATGTACCTTTTGTTTTTTAACCTTCTACATGCCTGTATATTTTAGAGCCAAAAGAGAAATTAAAATCTGTTAACATTAGCTTCATGTGGCTAAACTTCCTGGACTCTTCTGGCTCTTTCTTGAACGATTTGGATGATACCAAGTGATGCAGACCATAGTAGGGGAGTTCTCAAAAACTGCTCAAAAATAGAAATTCACCCAGTACTTAGGTTCCTCATAAATAAAAGCATAAAGTACATATCAAAGTAGTAATTAACTTTTAAAGTAGATATTTAGGGAAGAAGTCCGTTTTTGTTTCTTTCTTCCTGCATGCCCCCACATGTTGCTGCGGTAATGGAACATCCTAAAATTTCCTTTTCTTTGGGCCTTTGATTAGTGTTGCTGTATCCGCCTGCCTGATGAGATCTGGGATTTCTTTTTGAGGTAATCTTGTGAGTGGGGGGGAAAAAAGTATAAAATAAGGTGTGGTGCTTGCTTTGTTTTTATTATTTAAGTGAGAATTTTGGTTAACTTTTAATCAATTGAAACTAGTTATCATCTGTTATCTTGTTTACTTTCTAAAAAGGCTTTTCAGAAGCCTTACTTTCTGAGAAGAATTTTCAGAGAGGCTGTGTTCTGTTCAGGGAGGGGTTGTATTGGAATTGTTGATTGCTAAAGCTGATAATACTTTTCTAGATTGTATTTGCAGGGTTCTTTTGGTTAAAATCTCAGGGTTGTTTGTGAACTTTGCCGTATCTTTTTGATTAAATTAAAGAGCTCCTCAGAAATGTCTTTTGACACCCAAACACTGAGTTTAATATTGGTTCAGTACTTCTTGTATATTTCTAAATGCAGATCTGACCTAAGGTCTGGAAGAAGCCTGATAATTTACCCTATTCACAAATTTTGTGAACTTATAGGTATATGTGCTTGACTCCTGATATATCTATTTCTACTTTTATATCTGTCTCTCTCCCCATACACACAGTATATATGCATATATATGTGTCTCTATTGCGTGAACATTACATAATGTTACATATATTGTACGTTATATACATATATGTGGAATATGTGTACTGTTGCAGTTATGTATAATGTATTATTGTTCAATGTTTTATAAACACGCTCATGCCCATTATGCCTAATCAACATATATAACAGGCATGCTAAAATATACATGTAGTAATTATATATAACATAAAATATATTATGCACTCTAGATAGATAGATATAGACATATATATATATATATCAGCAAATACTTGCTGCTTGATTATAATGCTAAATCGGTAAAGAACATAGTATAAAAATAATAATTACTTGATAGTACAGGTTCAGTATCACTTAATTTTAAAACTGAATAATTTGTTTTTTTAATGAATAATTGATTTCCATTCCCAAAATCTTATTTCATTGTTGCTCTTAGTGAGTTTGTAAGAGGAGTAAAATATAGTTGATAAATTTAGAATATTATGAACATCACACAAGTACCTCATCTTTTTTTTTTTTTTTTTTGACAATTCATTTCTTAATTAAACTATTTTGTGGAATACAGTAGGGCTTTCAATAAGAATTAAATGTAGGATTTCATGGCCATTATGACTGAATGATTTTGTCTGGAAACCTAGCAGGATACTAAGATAGTATATATTATCTCAGAGTAAGAAAAATATTAGATATGGTAATTTTCAGAGAAATATTAGTGAAAATTTTTTTGTGTTCTATTTGAAATTAGTACTATGCCTTCTTTTTTTAATATCTTTGTACACATCTTACCATATGTACAATGGACAATAATTTTCCTAAGGTGTAAAGTTTGAATCTTGCATGTTTAGTTTCCAAAAATTTATTATATAAAAAGATTTTAAGAGAATTTTTAATGTATAAAAATGACACCATATTCAGTTTCCCTCATATCTTGATTACTTCAGTGAATCTGTGTGACTTCATTGATGTGGGGATACCCTTCAGTGTATGCAGATCACAGTGGATATTTTTCCAACCTTTGTGACTTTTGTCCATGTTCACACAGTATATCTGAGGGTCTTTTTCTAGATATATTGACATCACATGAATACCTATGGGCTATACAGAACATCCACTAATTGTTTCTCTAAGTTGCTACATACTAGTCTATCTCCCTCCTCCCCACATTTAAGTTATAGTATCTCTAGTGGCATCCTTGATAATTCTTCTGTGTAATTGTTTGTGTACCAATATTGTCTGTAATTTTTATTTTGTCAGATTCTGTCATTCTATCTAAATTCTTGTACTTCTCCTAGGACAGAATCAGATATTAATAAGGGTCAAATAAAAGCTTTTTGTTGTGGAATTAATCCAACAGGGAATTGCATGAAGTAATTTAAGTATTTCATTGATTCTTTCATATAATCTTGGCAAATGTTATTTGCTACCTTTCATTGGAATACACAGACAGTAGCCATATAGTTCTTATATTTATGTTTCTTTTTTTTGCATTTTATTTGGGAATAAGAAGGAGGGATCAGTTGAATAACCATGGCTACCAAATTGTTACTTGGTGATAGTTTTCTATCTAAAATCTCTCCACAGCTTGTTTCTGTTATTCAGAGACTGTATGCCAAGTTTATGAATTCTATCTTATTCTCCATCCTCTTCCTTCTCCTATGATTTATAAGATTCAGATCAATTGTAAGTTGTTTGATGAAGGAAGAATCTGTGACAACAAAATTAAAATGTGCTCTTTGAGTTGAGATCTGTACTATATCTGGTTTTATGTAGAATTGAAGATTGATTTTATTTAGTTACATGTTACGTTTCTTGCTAAAAACAATGCTTGCTTAGTTCCAGGTATCACCTGGTAACCAGCCTATTAAGAACATTAGTGATACTCTGAAGGGAACTTGGCTCCCTAGCCTCTTAAAAAGGTAGCTGTGATGATGCCAATTGCTGCAGATAGGGAAAGGGAAGGAAAAGTCAACTAATTAGAGAGATTTTTTTTTTTTAGTTCCTGAGATGCCAAAAGCAAATGCAAATAACTAATTCTGGAGAAAAACCCTAGTTGAAGAAAAATATTTGCTATTGAGGTTTATATTCTGATTTAACTACCTAACGGTCTCTACAACTATGGTTATGTGCATCAAGAAATGACTTATGGATGATTAATTGCCAGTGGAAGTACTTGGTAAAATCATGATTAAAGTTTGTTAGTTTGTAAACTTTCCCATATATCAAGAAATCATTTGAAGAGGAAGAAGTAGAAAAGTGCCATAAAAAGAGCCTTTGACTTGGGAATTGTATGCTAGTATCTGTTCTGCTATCAACTAATCATTAATTCATCAAAAGTTAAAACTGGACATTACCTACTTTACATTGTGATCTATTTCAATTTGCATTTTGTTCTGTATGATAAATCTAAGATGAAAAGAGTTTTGTCCTAATCCCATAGCAAATTCTTCTAACACAAAATTTTATACCATACTCTTAGGCAAGTCACAATTAATTGCTCTGCTCTAGGTTTTAATTTGCTTGCTTATTAAAAAAGAGCACCAAGTGATCTATATGATCATTACCAAGTTTTAGTCTATAACATAATATGTCTTATGAGTGCATATGGTGTTAGCCCTCCATCTATAGCTAAGGGGTACGGTAGATAGGGCACTGGGCCATACACAGGATTGATTATACTTTAAAACGACTACTTCCCTCCCTTCTTTCTATACTCACCCCATATTGAATTTGTTCCAGGTGCTGGGATGATAACCTTATTTGTATTTGCCTTTTCTGTTAACAAACATTATTAAATGTGTATGATAAATGATGCATTATAGCAGTTATTAATGGGGAGGTATAAAGTTGAGATAAAAACAAGTGAAGAGCTAGTGTAAAAGGATGGTTACTAAGCTTAGAATCACAATGGGATGAGATCCTCTTCTATTTAAGTCATATACCTTCCATGCATCTCAGGAACTAATGTCTAAAATAGGGATAACATTTTGATAGTCATTCTAATAAGACTGTTATGAATGAAGCCCACTGTAAAGCCTAAAGCATTATGTGAAATGAATTACTGATAAAAAAAAAAAAAGCAACACTTGTTGTCTATGTGGATGTGATAGTGAGAAAGAGGCCGAAGACAAAAATACATAATTATAATTCATAATAATGCAGGAGCTTGTTAGAAGTTCAAAACTAAGTTCAATGTGGATTTGGGATGGAGAGGTTATCAAGGTGGGAATCAGGAAAAGTTTTGTGGAGGAGATGGTAATATTTAAGTTAAATGTTAAGTGGCATCAAATTTTAGCAGGTTTAATGAGGATACTTCAGTCTTAGAAAACATTATGAGCTACACATAGTCATAGAAGTACATACATGTTTGGGGTGATAGTTGAGTCTATTGTTTATAAAGGGCAGTAAATGTGAGAAAGACTGAAAAGGAAGGGCATTGCCAAGTTGTGGAGGACTTTAATGCCAGCAAAGAAGCTTGAACTTTGCTCAGTTGGAAGCCTCTGGAATTCTTAGAGCAGAAGAATAGCAGCATGACCAAATTAATGTTTTGGCCTTAGCCTTATGAATAGTGAATTTATCACATGAGCCTGGGTGTGTTGCTGTGGCATAACTTGTATCGGGAGAGATGTAAAAAGATAATCTACATTGAAGCTTTTAAGATAGATTATTCATAGTTGAGTTTTAAAAGGTTTTAGACAAAAAATTTTTTGAGGAATGTTCAGAAATATTTTGTATAGAAAACAATTACATCTTCACATTTCTGTCAATAAAGAAATCTATACTATATCATATTAGGTGCTCCTATTATCCAGTAACTTCACAAGTTCTAGTATCTTCCTGGCATAACATCACATGGTTTAGGTTGAGATGAAGGCAATTACTCTAAGTATTTATTGGGCCTAATAAGTAGCTACTGACAGTTATTAGAGCACTGGGACTGGAATCATGAAGATCTGTATTCAAATGTAACTTCAGAACTTGACTAGATATGTGATCACTTAATCTCGATTTGCCTCAGTTTCCTCAACTTAAAATGGGTATAATAATAGTACCTACTTCATAGGTTCAGATGAAATTCAAATATAATCACTAAGCAGGATAATAAAAGTAAGACATGCAGGTAAAATTTGCCATGCAAGCAAACATCAGTAGTAAAATTTTAAAATAATTCTTCACAACTTTCAATGTTAACATCAGGATCACATCGTATTTTTTGGTAAGAGTCATTTGGTATGGAATTGGAATGTTTTTTTCTCTGTGTGGGAAATACACACTGTTTTTGGAAAATAATGGTTACCAAGGAAATAACCATTTGTTCTTTATGGTTTTTATGATAAACCAGGACAAAATCTGGAATTTTGTCTCTGGATTCATTTAAAGAATTTACCAATATGTTTTATCTCTGAAATTCTTACTCTTTTAAAAGTAACATGCTTTGTATATAAGAATTTGATAAGCTTATGGCTAGCCCTTTTTCATAAATTATTCAGTTCATTTGATTGTTTTTCACATAACTTATTTGTGACACTTACCTAGCTTCTCTTTAATTTTTTTTGCATTATATTTCATTAAAGAATCAATAACCATTTATTTTTTCCTACTCTCTTCTCCTTCTGTCCCCTTCACATTCATGGGAAAGAGAGTAGGGGGAAATTTGGTAATTAATAACTGCAGAATCAAACAAAATAATTTCCTACACTGGCCATATCCAAAATTGTATGTTAAATTCTACATATTTTAATGTGACACTTTTGTTTTACTAGCAGTCTTTTGTTTAGGAATGCTTAATTGGGCCATATTCCTGTTGATTTCTGTTCTTTCCTCCTATCTTACAAGGTTTGAAATCATGTGCCTTTTCTGGATTAAAATCAAATCTTTCTCCCTTTCTCTCTCTACCTCCTTTCCTCCTCCCTCCCTCCCTCCCTCCCTAACTCCCTCCTTCTCCTTTTCTCCCTCTCTCTTTCCCTCCCTCTCTCCTTTTCTTCTTCTCTAAAATCATCTAAAATTACTTCTTATAGCTACAAATATTTTTTGCATACGTAAGTCCTTTTCCCTTTTTTATCATCTCTTTGGGATACAGGCCAAGTACAGACACTGCTGGATCAAAGGGCATGCACAATTTGATAACAATTTGGACATGATTCCAAATTGCTCTCCAAAATGGTTGGATCAGTTCACAGCTCCACCAACAATGGTCCCAGTTTGCCCACATCCCCTCTAACATTCATCATTACCTATTCTAGTCAATTTTCTATATATTTTGGAAAGAGGCCTTTTTATCAGAACCATTGGATATAATTTTTTTTTCCAGTTTATTTCTTCCCTTCTAATCTTGTCTGCATTATCTTTGTACAAAGCCTTTTTAATTTAATGTAATCAAAATTATCCATTTTGTATTCCATAATGTACCATATATAGTTCTTTGGCCACAAATTCCTCCTTCTCCACATATCTGAAAAGTAGACTGTCCTTTGATCTTTTAACTTGCTTATAGTATCACTCTTAATGTCTAAATCATGAATCCATTTTGACCCTATCTTGCTATAGGGTGTTAGATATAGGTCAGTGCCTAGTTTCTGCCATTCTATTTTCCAGTTTTCCCAGGACTTTTTGTCAAATAGTGATTGCTTACCCAGAAGCTGGGATTTTGGGGTTTATCAAACACTAGATTACTATAGTCATCGACTATTGTGTCTTTTTAGCCAGTATCAAATGGTTTTGATGACCGTTGCTTTATAATACAGTTTTAGGTCTGGTACAGCTAGACTGCCTTCATTTGCATTTTTAAAATTAATTCCCTTGAAATTCTTGACCTTTTGTTCTTCTAGATGAACTTTGTTATTATTTTTTCTAGCTCTGTAAAATAATTTCTTGGGAATTTGATTAGTATGGCACTAAATAAGTAGATTAATTTAGGTAATATTGTAGTATTTTTATTATATTAGCTTGGCTTACCCATGAGCACTTGATATTTTTCTAATTAGTTAAATCTGACTTTATTTGTGTGAAAAGTATTTTATAATTATGTTCATATAGTTCCTGAGTTTGTCTTGACAGACTCCCAATTATTTCTTTTATCTACAGTTATATTAATTGAAATTTCTTTTTGTATCACTTGCTGCTGGACCTTTGTTGATAACATAGAAATGTTGATGATTTATGTGGATTTATTTTATATCCTGCAGCTTTGCTAAAGTTGTTAATTCTTTCCTAGTAGTTTTTTAGTTGATTCTCTAGGATTTTCTAATAATGCCATCATTTCATCTGCAGAGTGATAATTTGGTTTCCTCATTACCTAGTCTAATTCCTTTAATTTCTTTTTCTTTGCTTATTGCTAAAGCTAACATTTCTAATACAATATTGAATAGTAATGGGTGATAATGGACAACTTTTGTTTCATCTATGATTTTGTTGGAAATGGTTCTAGTTCACCCTTTTCATTCTTGAAACTAATAATTTGATTTTCTTCTTTCCTTTTTCTTATCAAATTAACTGTTTCTGTATTTTGTTTTTTGTGTTTTTTTTTTTTAATAAAACCTACTCTTAATTTTGTTCATTAGTTCAGTAGGTTTCTTCCAATTTTATTAATCTCTTATTTTCAGAATTTCAAATTTGGTATTTAATGGGGTTTTTTTAATTTGTTCTTTTTCTAGCTTTTTTAGTTGCATGCCCAATTCATTGATCTTTTCTTACCTTTATGCATCTCGAGATATAAAACTTTCCCTAAGAACTGCTTTGCCTGCATCCTGTAAATTTTGGTATGTTGTCTTAGTTACTGTCATTTTCTTGAATGAAATTTTCAATTGTGTCTATAATTTGTTGTTTTACCCACTCATTTTTTAGGATTAAGTTATTTAGTTTCCAATTAATTTTTGGTATTTTTCCCTGACCCATTATTACATGTAATTTTTATTGCATCATCATCTGAAAAAGATGCATTTACTATTTCTGCCTTTCTGCATTTGATTCTGAGGGATTTGTGCCCTAATACATGGACAACTTTTGTGTAGGTTCCATGTATGGCTGAGAAAAAGTATATTTTTTTTTCTCCATTCAATTTTTTCAAAGGTCTATTATACCTAATGTTTCTAAAATTCTATTTAACTCTTTAAAAGACATTTCTTAAGCATCTTGATTGGCATTTCATTTGTAGATGATGCCTAAGATTAAGCAAGCTAAATTAAAAAACACTAATGGCTTGGATTATATTCTGATCTTCAAATTATTTTATTTTTTGTATTTAATATACATATTTCTAAAACTTATTGTTAAAAATTCAGTTTAAATTATTGAATTAATTACTTCAAAAACTATAAGATATGAGTACTTAACATATAAATAAAACATGAGTTTTCAAAGTGTTTATTTAGTGGGCTGGATTTGCTTGTTTGCTATTGTTTTTTGAGGCAGTTGGGTTAAGTGTCTTGCCCAGGGGCGATACTTTTAGTAAGTATCTGAGGCTTGATTTGAAATCAATTCCTTCTGATTTCTATCCACTCTATTCGCTATAACACTTAGTTTGCCAAAGTATTTATAGTCTAATATAGAGAAGCCTTCAGAAAGTAATTGAAATGTTTACTTGTAAACAAGGCTAAACACTGAAATATTAAAGGTATATGTGGAAATATTCCAAAATTCTCTAGTTAGAGAAGCTTACTTAGGTATTCTCTTTATCTTATCTTACTTCTTTCTCCCTTTCCTTATCAGCATAGTCATATAGTGCAGGCAATATTCTATCCCCATTAGTACCCTGACAATCCAGTGAAAGGAGAGTGGTATGTTTTCTTTTTCCATAGGTCCAGATTGGTTTCTATGATTAAACAGAGTTCAGGGTTTTTGATGTTTTATGCCGGTATTATTCTACACACACACACACACACACACACACACACAGAGTTGTTTCATTTTGTATTAATTCATAAGTTTTCTCATTTCCCTAGATTCCTTATATTTGCCTTTAATTCCATTATATTAGATTGCATCACATAATTTATCAATTCCCTAATCAATAACCACCCACTTTGCTTTCATTTTTTTTTTGCTAACAGAAAAGTGTTACCATGATCATTGATATAGGTGGAACTTTTTTTTCTGTCTGATATGCTTAGAGTATATGCTAGCAATAGTATCTCTGGGTTGAAGAACATGAACCATTCAACCATTTTTCTTACGTGATTCCAAATTGTTTTCCAGAAATGTTAGACCAATTCACAACTCCACCAACATTATGTTAGTATGTCTATCTTCTAGAAGAAATTTTATTTGAAGATAAAGACTCAAAGAAGGACTTGAAATGATAGATATATCAAGCTAGTAGGATAATAGAACTATCTCAGATGAAGTGTGATGGCACTAATTAATTTCTTTTAGTGAGAGAAAGAAGCAGGAGATAGGGTAAAAACTGACTTGCACAGATTAGACTAATAATAATAGAAAAAGGAGCAGTGCTGGGAGAGTGCTGGACTTATATAAAATTTTAAAACCTTTAGATATTAAGCATGATGTATATATAGTAGTCAGAAAGGAGAAAAATAAGTTTTCAGAAATGTAGGAGATAGCAAGCTAATGGGGCTGAACAGGTCTTTTTTTTTTTTTTTCTTAGTTTGAGGACTAAAGGGAATAGAGGAGAGAATGACTTAAGAGGAAGGCATTAAGAAAGGTCAGAAAAATGTTTTGATTGTGCTGTTTATATTTTTGGCAAAATAGGGAGTTGAAATCATGAAAGTGTAATAATGTAATAATAATTTTCCAGAATACCACAGGCTCCTTTCATTCAGCTGCCACAGTCTCCCATTATACTCAGACTTATGAGTTTGTATTTCAAATTGATTCAAATGGTTTAGAAAAATTTGATTTTAAAAAGACTAGTCCTGAGAAAAATTCAACTGATTCTCCAAGAGTTATTGCTGAGTTGAGAAGCAAAAAGTTAACTGCAGTTAGTTTCATTATTAAAATAAATGTTTCAGTAGATCTTAAAGGAAAAAAACAAAAACTTGTAAAAGTGGACATTTTTGGTCCTATCAGATTCAACTATTCTTACTATTACTGTCTCTTTAAAAAGTTTCTAATAGGCTTGTTTTTTAATAAAGGGCCCATAGACTTTTTTTTAAATAACTTTTTTATTAATAGAACCCATGCCAGGGTAATTTTTTACAACATTATCCCTTGCACTCACTTCTATTCTGATTTTTCCCCTCCCTCCCTTCACCCCCTCCCCCAGATGGCAAGCAGTTCTTTACATGTTAAATAGGTTACAGTATATCCTAGATACAATATATGTGTGCAGAACCGAACAGTTCTCTTGTTGAACAGGGAGAATTGGATTCAGAAGGTATAAATAACCGAGGAAGAAAAACAAAAATGCAAGCAGTTTATATTTATTTCCCAGTGTTCTTTCTTTGGGTGTAGCTGCTTCTGTCCATCCTTGATCAATTGAAACTGAATTAGTTCTCTTTATCGAAGAGATCCACTTCCATCAGAATACATCCTCAAACAGTATTGTTGTTGAGGTATATAATGATTTCCTGGTTCTGCTCATTTCACTTAGCATCAATTCATGTAAGTCTCACCAGTCCTCTCTGTATTCATCCTGCTGGTCATTTCTTACAGAACAATAATATTCCATAACGTTCATATACCACAATTTACTCAACCATTCTCCAATTGATGGGCATCCATTTATTTTCCAGCTTCTAAGGGCCCATAGACTTGTGAGGAGTAGTTGACTTTAGTTAGATTTTCTTTGTGATTTTTGTTGTTAATTCATTTTTTCTTTATGGCCATCAAGTTAATTAAAATAAATGTTTCCATTTGGCTGTATTTTATCTGATTTTAGCAGGGATGAGCAATGAATTAAATCTATTATAATGAAAATTTTTAATTGCAATATCTTCTGTCATTATTTTATTTTTAACTTATGGATCAAAAATTTTTAAGAACAGTATGTTGTCAATAGTAAATATTTTATCGAATATTTAATTAGGAGGAAGATTTTAAAGTCATATATGTTGCCTAAGTTATTTTCTCTGTGTTTGTATCCAGAGAGTTTGCTGTAGCTTGTATAAAATAATTTCAGAATCTCTTTTTAGCCAGATTGAAAGTCATCAGTTTTGTTCTCAAAATCTCTCTTTCCCCTCAGGTACTTTGACAAATCATGAGATCTATGCTATTGTTAAAAACAACAACAAAAAAGATTTAATTCACTGAAGTTGATTATTTTGCAGATTGTTTGCATGTAAAGATGTTGTTGACAATAAGAGTATCTTCTCTGCAGTAGAGTGTAAATTTTTTTTTTTTTTTTTTTACCCTTATACCCTTAGGGAGTCTGGTATGGCTCTGAATGTGAATTCTATAATTGGGATTCCCTAGTGTGGTTTAGAACTACCCAAGATATTTTCAAATTTTCTTTGGTGCCTTGGAAGTTACAAGATGATAGGGTTAAAATTTTCTTGTATTGATTCCTCTGTCAAAACAGAGTTGAACATCAGGGATATTTGTTGATTGAGGTTTCCTAAATGCAAGTGGTAGAAAACAATTATGTGGTAATTTGAAAATGTGATCATAGTGATATTACAGAGTTTAATATAGTTCTCTGTGTATAATTGTGAATAATCTTCATAGTTTATTTAATTTACACTTATAAGACTCAGGAATTAGCTATTTTGCCAAAATATAGATGTAATTGAGCAAAATTATTAGTTCTAGAAGAACATTATATATATATACATACATACATATACATATATATATATAAAATCCATTATCTGAGCCTATAGATTTAGAGTTATCAGAGAAAAGGAATTTTTTATATTGTTTTAGAAAATTACTAATTTTTTTCAAAGGCTTTAATTAAACAAAAATTAATATTGTTCTCTCCTTGTTCATATTTAAAACTTAAAGAATACCAGAATTCTTAGTTTCACTTTTTTATTGTATGTGCCACAATCATACTCACAAGTGATAGGCTTTAAGGCAAAATATATATACACACACATATAAAAAAAGTAAACTCATGAGAAAAAATGTAATTTTATATGTTAATTTGGGGCATGATTTTGTAATTTGTAATAATGCTGGAACTAATTTGTGGAAAAGTATATTATGAAGAGATTTGGAAGTAAAGACTGATCTTATTTTTTCTTAGATATATTTTAGAATTTGTCTAACTATCCTATTTTAAAATCATCTATTAAAAAGCTACTGAATGTGCCCACTGATAACACATTTGTTATGATTGCTATATGATATGAGAAAACTTGTTAACCATTTCATAATGGGTTTTTAAATTATCATTAGTTACAAAAATTCCTTTCCAAATATAATTTATTTATATTTTTCTACCTGAAGAACTATCAGTTTTCAATCTAATATATATCTAAGCTTATCTGAGCACCAATTTTATAAAAAATGAATTTAGTAATGGCCTTCTTTTACCTTCAGGTCGTCTAAACTATTCATATCCAGGATCTGATAGTTCTCTGCTTATTAATGGTAAGTGCTAATTGTCTTAAGTTAGTGAAGTTCAATGAATTAGAGAAAATTAGTAGCTTGTGAGGAGACAGTAGTTCTTGAAGTTGAATCAGAAAATAAGTTTTATGACAATAACTTGATTATTGTAGATTTAAAATAATTTATTTTTAAGTGGTCACAGAAAAATTGTCAAGGTTTTGAGAAGACTGAATTGCAAGACTATGTAGGCAATAAAAAGACATGAAAATCCCTTAATAGTCTATAGAATCATAGCACATTAGAGCTAAACAAAATTATCAAGTTCTTCTCTACCACTCTAGTTCATAGACTTTATATTTATTTAGGAATGTGAGAATTGTTGACTCATATACAACTTTTTGTGACCCCCACTTAAAGCTTTTCTTGTCAGAGATACTGGAGGTTTGCCATTTCCTTCTCTGACTCACTTTACAGATGAGGAAACTGAGGCAAACAGGGTTAAGTGATTTGCCCAGGATCACAACAGCTAAGAGGTGTATGAGGCTGAATTTGAATCTGAAAGATAAGTTTTCCTGATTCCAGACCTACCTCTCTATTCACTTCACTTAATTGCCCCAACATAAGAATAATAACTGTCATTTAGAAAACTCTTTCAAGTTTTCAAGTTGTTTAGGATACAAAGCAAATTAATAGTAACACTTGTGACCAGAACTGAAGTCTAACTTTAAATACATTGTTCAGTTCTATTTTACTAGATGATAGCTCATTGAATAGGTGCGGCCTCAGACAAACTGAAATCTGGGGAAGACCTCATCTTTAAAAGGCTTAGGCCTATCCCTGCATCTGGGCTCATCTACAGTATTCCTAATCTTTGTCTTGCCACCGGACTCAGATGTCTCTGGAAGAGAGAATGAGGCTGATGATTTTGCACAGCTTTGCTTCATTTAAATTCAATTCATTTTGCAAGTCAAAACACCATCCTTTTGATGTCATTGGTCTTCCCAGAATGAAGGACAAACAACCACCACGATATTTACCTCACTTTCCTCATGAATTCTGTAATTGTAATCTCAAGAATGTTTGCTAGATTGGCATTTTTATAAAGAAGTGTGGCGTTATTTTTGAAGACAAGAGTTACCTTGTTTCATGTCCTTACCTCTGTCAGTGTGCATTATATATAATAACAGTATCAGGTATTTATATAGTGCTTTAAAGTTTCCAAAGCACTTTCCACATGTTTCATAAATAACCTCATGCGAGTAGTAGATAGTAATTCTGTAAGTATTACTATTCCTGTTTTTTGTATGTGGGAACTGAGACTCAGAATGCATAAGTGATTTGCTTTAAGTTATCCGAGGTTGGAACCCCAGATCTTTCTCTGTTTAGCCCTCTATCTGTTATTCTAGATTATAATAGTAAGCACTTGATAATTGTTGATTGTCTCTACTTGAATAATGACTAAATCTATAATCAAGTATTTGAAACTATATTAGACATACTTATTATCAATATCAAAAACACTAGAGAGGATGTTATAATGTCCAAGTTATTTGATTTCTGTCAGATGTGGGGAAGAGAAAGACAAAGTTCCAGTGAGTGTGATAGTGACTTTATTTGCTGTAGGTGTGTTAAATTATCATGTATTTAAGCATCATTAATCAGACAAGGCTTCTTTTTCTGTAAGGATTCTGATTAAATTCTAAAAAAAAATTTGCTAATATAATGAGTCTTAGGTAATTGTTATCTTTCATTTTGCAATTATGCTTTGAATATTTGATGATAAGGAAGTATATCCTAAAATTATTATGACAGACTCCAAAGGGGAAGTACAATGTAAAAATCCATATAAATTTACTCGTTTTTACTTTTATCAAAATCCTACGACAACTTTTAGAAACAGAATATTTATAAGTTAAGAAAACAAAACAAAACCAAACAAAACCAGGAAGAGTAAAGAACACATCTTGCCTTTCTATGTCCCATAGAAGACTTGCTATTTATTGTGAAGCAGAGGGGGTTTCTTGATGAGTCATCTCCTGAGAAAATATGGCGAACAAGACCTTTGAGAGAGGAGTAAAAGGCCTCATCTGATCCTCAGCTTCCATTCTCTACAGAAATAGACCCTTATCTCTATACTTGTTTCGTTGAAGCTATTTGGATATAGCAGAGTCTTAAAATAGTTGTAAAGTCTGGAGAAATCCCCTCATCACTCTTTTGAATCTGTCCATTTCATGTAGTTAGTATCACAAATTCTTAGTGAAATCTTAGTGAAATAGTATGGGAAAAAAAAAAAAAAAAACCCTTACAGAACCCTGATGACTCAGGGAATCACCAGTAGAATATACATTCCACCTCCTGCTCAACAGATTCTCTTTTCTCTCTTCATCTACCTCTTTGTCTTTCTCCTCTTCTTCCTGCTGCTCCTCTTCTTTTTCCTTCTTCTCTTCTTTGTAAGAGTGGTGAAAAATGCATACAGGTCTTCCAGAGTAGGTATGGTTCTTCATTCTACAAAAGTGAAAAACACTGTTTTTTATCTCATCCAAAACTGTAGATTTTAAGAAATAGATTGAGGATAAAGAGAAAATCTTTTTGTGGTTTTAGAGAGTTGCAGGTAAGATCTTTGGCATTTCCTCATTTTGCATTCTCTGTATCAATAAAATCACACGTCTGAACCAAAAATAAAATTACTTATTTTTTGAGATGTATTTATTAAGATATTTGAAAACGCTACATATGATATTTAGTTACTTATGCAGTGATAAAAATTTTAAGTTAATAATAAAACGAAGTGAATCTTTATAGTTAATGCATGTCTCTGTCCTTAGGATCTTCTTGGCTTCCCATTTATATATATTGTGAAAACTTGAGTCTTAGATGAATATATTCAATATTTCCATTATGTTAACTTTCATTGATTTAACAAATATTGTTTGCTTGTTGCAGAGTACTGTGCTAAGTGATGGGGGGGATAAAAATTTTAAAATAAGACATGGTTTCTGCCCTCACAGAAACTCATAGGGATAATAAATACATAAACACAGATAAATATATATTATTTTATAATTAAGTGCCTTTGAAAGGGTTATGGAGTAAGTTTTATTGAATTGGGTCTTAAAGAATGGGTAGGAATTAAATAGGGAAATGAAATAATATATGTAAAGCACTTTGCAAACCTTAAAACTCTATATGAACATTAGGTGTTAAATATTAGGTATTGGAAGGACATTACAGACATAAAAAAAAAAAAGTGGAAGCCAAGGCATAGGAGCATTTCCTTGCTCACCAAATTCTCGCTTCTTTTGGCATTTAAATGCTATCCCCACCAAGTCTACATACAATTGCATTGTTTTCTTCATTCTTCCCTCCCCCAAAAGAACTTAATCCATTTGCTTATGTACAATATAAAAGTTTTTTGAGGGAAAAGAAGTGAAGGGAGGCTAGACCTATGATTTCCCTGTTATAGAGAGCTCCTGGTAAGGCAATTTAAAATAATTTTAAGTATCTAACCTTCACTTTTGGAGGACGAACTGTTTTTATTTGCTCTGTAAAGTTCCTAACATTACTGTTTAGTAAAAACGATGATAGGTAAAATTATAGCTTTTTTGTCATTTTCTTTATGGATTATGAGTTTCCAGTTCCATTAGTTTGATTATAGATCTATTTTTCCTCTTGATTAAACAGAAAATAATGTGACATAATGGACATACATGTTTAAAGAATTCTATATTTAGCTCTGCTACTAATTTGCTATGTCATCTTGGGGTAATCTCTCAGTGCTTTTTGGACATAAAAAGTGCTAAGTAAATGTTGGATTTGAATTTCATCCTCAGTTTCCTCATCTGTAAGTAATACTAGCTGGTTTTTAAGGCACTTTGAAGCCCTAAATTTCTTTGTGTCTCACAATTAAATAGTTTTGTTGCGGTTCACTGTGCTTAAAATTAGAAATGTATATATAGAAAATCTTATTATTGAATCATTGTATAATAACTAGCTATTGCTAAATGCAACATGATATAGTAGATAGATGATTTGATTACAGATCTCAAAAGTCTAGAACACCCGGATTTGTATTCTGTCACACAGTTTTAGATAGATAACTTTATCAAGTCAAGTCGAACTTAGGTTCACAGAGTCCTAGTTTCCTCATCTGTAAAAAATAGGGATATTAATTGTTATAGTATGAATCTCATAGGACTGTTTTGAGGCTTAAATAATAAAATATGTAAAGAGTTTTACAAAGTGTGAAAGCATTATGTAAGTGTTGCTGTTAGTAAAATTTTATGTAGGTTTTATGATCTCTTAACTTATGGAACATTAAATAACTAGAAAGTAAGCTGTCTTTCCCCCTTCCCCTTCCATCCCCCAATAATACTAATCAGGTGAAGTTGATCAAGCATTGTTTAGGTTACTGATGTGCAGAGCTCAGAACAAAGCCTTGGGAATCCAAAAAAAGACCACAATACTCCCTGCCTTTAAGAAGCTCACTTTATAATGGAAGAGATAACAGTAAACAGCTATGTACAAAAGATATATACCTGATAAATTGTAATTCATCTCAGAAGAAAAGCTTTAAGGGGTTTAAGGAAAAGCTTCTTGAAAAAGTTGGAATTTTAATTGAAATTGGAAGCCAGGAAGCAGAGATGAGGAGGGAGAGATTCCAGGCTTGGAAGACAACTGGTGAAAAATAACGAGAATCAGAAAATGAAGTTTGTTTAAGGGACAACAGAAAAAACCCAGTACTAATTGTATATTAGAACTCATAGAAGGGGAATAAGTTTTAAGAAACCTGGAAATATAGGAAAGAACCAGTTTATGGAGGGATAAGGCAAAGGAAATTTTATGTTTGAT
Organism: Antechinus flavipes; assembly: GCF_016432865.1. NCBI lineage: Eukaryota > Metazoa > Chordata > Mammalia > Dasyuromorphia > Dasyuridae > Antechinus > Antechinus flavipes. Next base: position 427,611,718 of record NC_067399.1, read on the forward strand.
TCTGGAGGTGATGGGGAGCTACTAGAGCTTACTGGCGCTGACTCTCAGGACTGGGTAGTATTAGAGTGGTTTCTTTCCCAAAGGCAGATCACAAGCTTGATTAAATTCTACACACTGGAAAAGTTCAAGTATGGACTTTTGTCTCTAATCTAGCTTACTTTTAAGGCAAAGCCTTAAAAAACACAATGGTAGCCTCTAAAAGATTGTCTACCAAGTAATACATTTTCTCATCTACAACCACTTATGATAATTTGAGGGTTTGTTCTCTGTGTTGGAGATCATAACCATACTGATGAAATCAAAGATTCCTGAATTATCAAAGTAATTGTATTATCATTATTGTAGTATTTCTAGGTTTCACATATATGGCTTTATACAATCACATTTTTATTTTAACATCAAATTGGATCTAATTGTTAACAATTCTTACTTTTTAGAAGCTGATTATACTGTTTGTGTCATTATCAAAGCATAAGGCTTCATTTTTCTTCATACTTATGTGGGACAGTGAACCCAAATTAAAATCTGAGACTTTCAGAGTTAAGAAAAGCAAAAAGTAATTAGTAAGAAAAGCAAAAAGAGCAACTCTCAGCAGACAAAGTGTCAGTACAGGAGTGCAAAGTGCAAATTGCAAACACAGGATTAAATACACCCTAACCAAAATCCCCACCCCAACCTCCCATTGGCTGTAGAGTTTTAATTTACCCTGAGACTAAATATGGACCCCAGAACATACTTTATCACATTAGGTACTTAAATGCTAATGAAAGCAGAGGCAGGAGGGAAATGTTTATTTATCCAAGATAATTGAACACCTGCAGCTTTTAGCTATAGCTCAACTTGTTATTGCAAAGTCACAATTGGGACATGGGTCAAAGCCACATCCTTATGAGAGGTCTTGACATATTTTGGCCTTTATCATTTAAAGTTCATCTTTGATTCTCAGAAGACCAAGGCTATCACCAGTGATAGCTTGACTTCTTGCTGAATTAGATTTGAGTGAGGTAGAGCTATGCCTTGTTTGGCTCTCTCTCTCCTCCAGAGTCATTGGAGTCCAGTAGCAAGACAAAGTTCATGATAAAAATTGATGGCCCATGATGGAATAGATACTTTGGCCTTTCTAATTAAGGTGTTTGTCATATCTCAGTTTGTGGGCATACTCATTCAATCTTCTAAGAATGTAAAGTACAGAAAAAGTGCTTACCTGAATTGGTAGAGGGAGATTTCCTCACTTGTGAGTTTTAAAAACTGTGATTTTAAAAAATCACAGTTGTAGTTCCCCATCTCTGTTATAAAGTTCTATTTAAGTGCCAGCTGTTATTAGATAGTAGTTATGTTGTAGAAACTGGACTTTGAATTAGAAGTCATGAGTTTGAATCCAGGCTCCGAAATATAATTATAATCACAATATTCTCTTCTTTATTCCATTTTCTTCTTAGCAGTGTTTTTCACATGGTAGATTCCTTAATAAGTATTTAATGATTGATTGTTTATCTGTAAAATCAAGATAACAAATACTTGCACTCGTGAGATAAAAGTATTTCATTCTGTAAACTAGCACTAAGAAACAGTAAGATAAGTGGAAGTTTAACTTTTGTTAACTGTTTTTCACAGAGGCTAAGTTGGGTTTTGTGTTTTTCTTAATGTAAAGCCACTTGCTTATTCTCTATTAAGAAAATATTTTTTCCCTTTGTACTGCTAGCCTTTTAGGCCTTTGGTCTTATGTTAGAAATACTTGACTGTTTCAGATGAAATAATGTTTATAAAACATTTAGCACAATGTCTAGCATGTAGGTCCTTAATAAATGCTTGTTCTGTTCTAACAGAGCTGTCCTAAATTTTTTATGCTAGTTTACTCCTCCTCCTAATCTTGACATTTATTTCAGAACAATCAAACAAACTAGCATACCTAGAGTCAATCATGGAGAAGAACCTGTTGACCTGGATTTTAGAATTATGAATTCATGAGATTTCAGATTTGGAAAAGAGACCATCTAGTCCAACCACCTCATTTTGTTTCGTTTTAAAATCAACACCGACACTGTAGAAAAAGGTAGATCTTACATTACTAGTATAACTTAAACAAAAAGTTTAAAAAATCATTTGTTCAATGTATCCACTTGTAAAAAAAAGTTATTTTGTTTTTCTACTGCTATGTACTTTTTCTGTGTTTTCATTATTTTTTAAAATATAGCTAGGAACCCCAGAAGCTAGAAGACATCAGTACTTCTTAGAATTTCTGTGAGCTTTTGAGCATTCTCTCGTTAGTCCTGACCAATGTTATTTCAAATAAACTAATATTTTTGTAATTTATTAAATCACGGAATTGCCATGAGAGAAGGAATTGCCTTCTCTGCCACAATTAACTAAAGTCATTGAACCATTAGATACTATATGGCTGGTAGCCTTTAAGTGTAGTGTTGAGAGTGTTGTTTTATGCTATGTCTATAAAATGAGTGTTAAATGAATGACTTGACCTTAAGGAACATGGTTAGATAAATCTTAATATAAAATTGTAAAATCATACTCTAGTGATAGGTTATTCATCATTGTTCCTTTGGAATTTACCAGATTCTGTTTTTCTACTTAACATGTTTTTGTGAAGCCATTTAATGCTTCATGAGATTTGCCTGAATCGTATTCAACAAAGTTTAATGTATAATAGTGTAATACTTTGAATGAAACTGTAGATTCTACTTAGAAGAATTTTTATTCATTTAGTTTAGAAAAACTTTATAAATATTATAAAGAACTTGTATAAGTAGAGGTTATGTAGACTCTGAGGAAACCTGAAATTATCATTATTTGAGTTACAGAATCTTCAATGAACAAAAGGTGTCAAGAATCTTTAGTAGAATTTTGAAATAGGGAAGGAGTTGGGAAAGTGAATGTTATAGTTGATAAAACAATAAAAACAAAAGTGACTTTGAAGTCATCAGAATTTTTAGGGAAACAAAAAAATCTATGTTTCTAAGTTGGTCTGGAGAAATTGACTCTCAGGCTATCCCTCTAATTTGTAGACTTTGTTCTCCTAATTTTTCCTTGTATTCTAAGTCTTGTATGTTTCAATTTAAGTTTAATTCTTCTTTTGTTTAATGAAAATATAGAGTAGCTAGTTAGTATTATTAACATGTAACCATTTTGAGAAGTTAACATTTGAAAAAACTGAAGACCATCTAAAATGGGGGTAGTCAAGTAGAAGAGGTTCAAGGTGATATCACTAGAGAATCAGTTGAAGGAATTGGGGATAGTCAGCATATTCTGAATTCTGTGGAGAGTAGGGATTTAACATAGTACCAGGCACAAAGCAGGCATTAAATAAATGCATCTTGATTAATGTTTAGCTTAGAAAAAAGAAAGTGAGCTAGCCTCAAATAATTGAAAGATTGTTATATAAAAGACTTATTAGATTTGTTCAACTTGGCCCCAGAGGACAGAAAACCTAGGAGCGATGGATATTAAATTGTCAAGAAGCAGATTTAGATTTTGACATAATAAAGAAAATAAAAACTTCCTCATAATTATTCAGTATTGGCATAGGTTACCTCTCTATTCTCCTTCCTTAAAAGTCATCAAAGAAAAACTGAATGATCACTTGTAAGGGATATTATAGATAATGTTCCTGTACATACATGGACCAGACTAGATAGCTTCTGAGATTCTGTGATGTTTTTTGCATTGTTAATTTGGCTATCAACAGTTTATATTGTATTCTGGGTTTAAAGATGAGCAGATAAAAGATAGCTGTTATCAGAGTAATCAAAATGCCTTTTTTTTTTTTCTTTCTCATATACTAAATCATTAGTTTCCAAACATTTCTATCATGTGCCTTTGGAAACTTCTAAAGACAATGTTGAATATGCTCTTGCAGTATTGATATCCATTTATTTCTGTGTTATTTTGAAAAAATAGAAATCTTGAAAAAACAAGCTTACTATGATTCACTGTGTTGGGTTTTTTCCTTTGCTTTTAGCAATATAAGAACTCAAAATGTTCCAGATATTTAAAGACGTTGAATTGCAATTCTTTGAAAGATGACTAGTGGGATACAGATGGAGAAAAGTAGATGAAGAAAATTTGAAAAATTATGAAAGCACAACCAACTAAATGTGTGAGGCTTAGAATTTTGAAAGAGATTCTGTATACGATTAAAGTCATCAAATGTTTATTACTAAATATCTTCTGTATTTAAATTCTGTGCTGGTTACTAAGATTGCAAAGATAAAAACTGATTTTAAAAGTCTCTGCTGTCAAGATCCTCTTAATATAATGGAGTGGTAGAAGGGAAAATAGAATTCCATCAAATCAGAGAATCAAGCTTCTTCCCCCAGTTAAATCTGAAAAAGAGAGAGATCTCTTTGAATTGAATGTATCAAAAAGTAGGTAGCCCCTTCAGACTTTAAAGGAAAAGGATTTCAAGAACCTAAAAAAACCAGACTCCATAAAGTGTTTCGGCCTTTATACTATGGAGATACAAGTTCAATCAAGCACACTTAAGGTTTCTTCGAATTCTGATTCTATAACATGAATACATTAACTTCAGTAGTTCTGTTTTAGAACTTCACTAAGAATCTGTGGCCCTATCTTTCTGCAAGAGAGAAATGACATAATGCTTTTTTTTAACCACTTTTTGAAGTCAGGAATGTTTTTGAAAGTCCTAGGTACTTCCAGAAGGATCAAGGTGAGCTGGATGTTCAATTTCTATTAGTTTTATTATTTTTATATTTTATGTAGTACTATCTCAGAGAGCTGTAAGATTTTTCCTGCCTCTGTGGAAAAGCAATCATCCTTACATGTGGGTGCTGAGGGAGGTAGTATATTTTGTTGTTCTCCTATTCTCTATTTTAGTTATTTTACCAAGTTCTTTACAAAATTAGCTGCTATTCTAAAATTTATAAAATTAAAAATATTACTTAAATGTTAGATATATGGATAGATAAGTCGACAGACATGCCTATATTTCTTTGCTTCTATTTCAGAGCATTTTGAATCATTAAGTAAAAAATTTTTGTGGGGAAACTAATAAGACATCACTATAAGATTAAGTACAAAATAGCATTCCATTAGGTGAAATAGTTTGATTATGTCTCCAGTAAGAGTTGGGAAAAGTGCATTCAAAAAAAGAATGATTCCCGTCAAGAGGAATTCACTAAACTATATATAGATATATTTAGTATGTGTGTTTCTGATGTTCTACAACAGAGGTTCTTAACCCTATTTTGTGTTATGGAACTTTTTTTTAGCAATTTGGTGAAAATTAGAGACCTCTTTTTAAATGATGTTTTAGTTATATAAAATATTTCAAAATAATATTTTTAAGTCAAGTTGACAAACCCCTTCAGTCAAATGTAAGGATTAAGTATGATTTTGTCTTCAAGGATCTTGTAATATAATCTTAGGACAAAGTATGGGCAGAATATAGTATACATAATGATAATTTTTACTCCAAATTTTATTCCCTATGCTCCCAAACAAGTAGAGCTCTACTAATTAGTTTATATCTTACCTTCAAGATGGCATTTGATTGGCATGATTTGCTCATGGAACATCATAGTACTAAACTAATGTATCTGCATTTCATTTGAAGTCAAGCCCATAGAAGTAAAACTCCAAATTTTTAAACATAACAATATAGGTTCATATGAATCACCTTAATTGTTTGTTTTACAAAAACATTCAACATTGATATCTTTTAAAAATGAGCTTCATATGGACATTTTCTGTTAAGTAATTGATTTTATTTTCAAGGAATTTAATGCATTTTTGTATTGTGACTTTTTAAAAATGACATTGTGTCTGGTTTGTCCTTTCTTTCCACGTATGCAGTTTTGTTCTGTAATTAATTGGTCTCTCTGGCTTTCTGGTTAGTCACCTTCTCTTCCTAAAATAGTATGGTATAATGGAAAAAGCATTAAATTCAAAGTATTTACCTTTAGGTACAGTCTTTTTTAGGTAAGTCTATTCATTTCTCTGTGCTTCAGCTCATTCATCTGTAAAAAGAAGGGGTAACAAGTGATCTGTCTCAACTCCCAATTCCCAATCTATGATTATATTTATTTGACTACAGTAATGTTTCTTAATCCTTAGAGTGAGTTCTTTGAAATATTTTAATGAAATCTCTTTCTGCACTTCAAAGTTAAGACGAGTCTTTACACTAAACTATCTAGCCTTGTCTACATTGGTAAGAGGGAAGGGATGAATGGTGCAGAAGAAGCTGAGGTGAGGTCTAGATAATAGAATAGCCTGATATAACTCTCCTCCCACTCCCAAGATTATCCAATTTGGGGTCTGACTATATCTGTCTCTCATATCACACATGGGCCTGCCCATGTGCGCGCATACACACACACACACACACACACACACACACACACACACACCACTTTTCCCCTACTTCCCCTCCCCCAATCAGTAAACTTGTGGTGCTCTCATCTCCAGATCAAATATAAAATCCTTTTTTTTTTTTTTTTTTAAACAGGACTCAATAACCTGACCCCCTCTTACTTTTTCAATCTTTTTACACAATGCATTTATCATCTGTTCTGTGATCCAGTTACACTGGCCTCTTTGCTGTTTCTTAAACAAGATACTTCATCTTCCCACTCTAGCCATTTGCTCTAGTTGTCCACAGTGCCTGAAATGCACTTTCTGTTCATCTTTCCCTTTCTTGTTCATGTTCCAGCTGAATCCCAAATTCTACAGAAAACTTTTCCTGATTCCCCCTTAATTCTGCTGCCTTTCTCTATTTGTTCTATCTTGTGTAGCTTGCTGTACGAAATTGTTTGCATCTTGTCTCCTCCATTAGACTGTGAGCTTTTTGAAAGCATAAACTATCTTTTGCCTTACTTTGTGTCCCTTAGCATAGTGCTAGGCACGTGGTAAATACCAAATAAATGTTCAATGACTGACTACAAAATAATATAATGTCTTAATTTAAGCGTTTTTGTATCCATTTTGCGATGTTGTTTATCAGAAATTCTTAGATATGATATAAAGTTATAGTGAATTTAAGTCATACTTATTGCCAAAATTAAATTTGTCTAAAAAATTAAGTTGTTGAGGAGTTTAAAAATTTAAAAAAATTTATGGATAATGAAAGAAAGGCCTAATTATTATTCAAAAGTTATCACTTCAGTTCTAATTGATGAAATTTGTGGGATTTTTAGGTTTGGTTGAGATGATGATTTTTTTTTTCTTTTAGTAGTTGCATTTCTTGAGTAGAGTTTTTCAGCTGATATTTAACTAGAATGTTCTCCTTACTCCCCCAAAAAGGATATCCTCAAAGCAAATAATAAGTATTTAATAGAATATAAATATGGCTTTAGCTTTTTTGTTTGCTAGATATGCAGAATTTTCTTTTAAGGGACAAGAAAGAAGTACTTGACAGTTGTGAGTTTGGAATGAATGATTAGTTTTGGGAAAAAAATATTGCCAAATATTTCACAAGCCTATCTTTTTAAAAATTTTTAAAAATTTATTATAGCTTTTTATTTACAAGTTATATGAATGGGCAATTTTACAGCATTGACAATTGCCAAACCTTTTATTCCAATTTTTAACCTCCTTCCCCGCACCCTCTCCCTGAGATGGCAGGTTGACCATACATCACAAGCATATCTTAACTTTGTTGGTTGTTAAATATAAATTGAAACAGGCAAAATAGGCACAATACTAAATACTATGATAAAATGAGAGAACTTAATTAAAATTTTTAACCATTGAATTTTTGTGTAGTTTTGTTTATTGTTTTTGTTTTATGTAGTTAAGAACTTTGAGATTTCTCTAGTTTAGTCTTTGTTCTCGACGGAATTGCTTTTACTGATCTGTATTTATCTTTCAAATAATTGAAAATTGAAAGAATTTTTAATAATAAAACAGTTTAGAAAAGCTTATTTTTATTCAGGCTTTCTGTTTGCTTCCATAGCCCTTAAAAATTTGATTAAATAATTAAAATTTGTGAATCCAAGTATTTCATAGTTGATTTGGCTTTAAATAAACTCTCTGGAGTTTGAAACTAGAATATGAATGGATTAGCTTATACTTTGAGTTTTGAATCTTTCCAACTATGTCTCTCTGACAGAGAAAAGGGGAGGAATAAAGAAAATTATTTTCCCCTTAAATTTAAGATGTAATTAAATATCTTAGCTATTTTCAGGTTTAAAAATTGACCAGTAAGTTTCATTTTGTTTTAATTTGTTCAATTCATATTCTCTCTCCCTCCCTCCTTCCCTTTCTCCCTCCCCCCCTTCTCTCTCCTTTTCCCTCTCCCTCTCTCTCTCCCTCCTGTCTGTCTCATACCCTCCTTCCCTTTTTCTTTTCTCTTCCCTCCCCCATTCCCCTCCCTCCCTCTGTCTTGTCTCTCCCTCCCTTCCTTCTTCCTTCTCTATTTTCCTCTCTTCCCCCCTATTAACAAAAACCAGCATCATCTATCCATGGAGGAAAATGTATTTTATTACAAGTGATTTTTAAAAATCTTTAATAGCCTTAACCCCTCCTAGTGCAATTTAATATATTTTATTTGATATTATTCAGTAGATAAATGGAAACAAATGCCTGTCCGTTGCTTATATGGATAGTCAAACTCTGAGAATGTAGTTAATAAACTTTCTTCTGTAATCCTACTAAGTCCCAAACTTCCTATGTTGCTTAAATGAGTTGAAGGTGCTGCTATTAACAGTTGCCTCCTGCTCTGTGGATAAATTGAAAGGATTGCAGTTTCTTGGTGGTTGTTGGGAGTAGATTAAATTGCGATGGTATTTGCCAATGCTGTCCAATGTTCAGAATAAGTCTCAGAGAGAAGCAATACTCCCCCCACCCACATCAAATTGAGCCATTGTATAGTGGAATGGACTGCCTTGAGAAGTTATTCTCACCACTCGCATCACTTTCAAAATCTTTAAGAAAAGGATAAATGGCTCCTAGTTAGGTATTCAATTAAAATATTTGGGAGCTGCTTATCTACTTTCTTTAACTTGCTTTGCTACTTTATTGGTTACAAGCCTTTTTTGAGATAAATCCCTGTAATTTAGAACTTTATTATTATCTATTTATGGTTGTAGGATGGATGAAGCATAAAATTTCAGACTATTGCACAAAATACGTTTTGGGGGATGATTTGAGCATTAGAATTATCAGTATTTTCTCATTACTCAATTTAGAATTAGTCATGTTTATATATGAAAACTGCTGATATCTTGCATTACAGAAAATATGAATAAAGTACTGTACTATCACTTGAATTTTTAATGGGCTAGGAACTGTGAAAAAAGTTGGAAAGTAAGAGCAGTATTAAGAATACTTTTAATTCTAATGTGAACTTTCGATTATATTAAGCAGAAATGCTGATGAGGACTTAATGACTTTTTTTTAACCTAAGGTATGTGGGTTAGAGGGATATATATAAAACAAAAATGTGTTTTTTAAAACTAATGCCCATATTTGAATCATAATGTTCAAAATCATTTTGAGATACTACGGCTAAGGAGTGAGAAATATGGTCAAACATGTCATGGCAATTTCACAAATCATGAGATGAAAGCACACTTGATACTTATAACAACAATGTTTGAAAGAATGTTTTTTTCTCTCATTTGACATGCAGCAAGGACATATGGGCGAAGGCGAGGTAACATTACTATTTTTAACTTTCTAATGTATAAATTGTATCCTGACATCACTAAATTTTCTTAGTTCCTAGTAACCTTATAAAAAAAGGAAACTTCACCTTAATTCTAGCTTAGTTTGTGTACTGCAAAAATGTGTGAGAGAAAAATTTTTGTAAGTTAAATTGTGTAAAACAGAATGGCAAGTTATTAATTTTAAAGATAATCATCCTTATATTTACTAATTTATTTCTACTTTATTTTCAAAAACAATATTAAGAGAAAAGAAATTTTCTCCATAATAGTACATTTTAACTCTGCAAAATTACTTATTTTCACAAAGAAAATAATTATATTCAATAATACTGTCAGCTTTCCAAAATATGTATTTGTATGTGTATCACATTTAAATTTATTCTACATTATTAACTTTTTCCCCATTGCTTTCTCAAGTCTAGAAGTCAACAAAAACAAATTAAGCCCTCATTTGAAATATGTTTGCTATTTCCAAAGTGTAAATGCTCACATTGAAAATTTAACAATAGGCTTTTGAGGCAGCCCTATTGGCCATGCTCTGAATTGTTAAAGTCCAGTCCTGTCTCTTCTTCTACCCCTGTGCACATGTTGATCTGCAAACTATAAAATGTATGTAAATGTCATTCTTGTCACAATATCTGAGATATGTAAAAATGGGTTCTATAGTACCTTTATGGTTGATTCGATACTTTTATAGTTGATTTAGTATGCAATTTCATAACTCTGTGTATATGAGTGTGTGTGTGTGTGTGTGTGTGTGTGTGTGTGTGTGTGTATTTTTATTTCTTGAGATTTAGTCTCCCTGTTTGGCTTCAGTCCTGCCAATGCTTACTTCATCCCACTACTGATTGGTATGGGACCTTTGACCCATTTCTGATCTAAAGCCATTTCTTAGGTAGCTTGAAGGCCCCCTTCTTCTGGGGACTTTGTGCCATGTTTGTGCCAGGATTGGTAGAGATGCCTCAGTCAGCTTTACTACATTATAGTTCACAATTCCTGAGCTCTGGTGATCTACCATCCTTACTTTAAGTAAGTGATAGCTGGAATTAAAGGTGTGTATTCCCATACCCAGCCCAACTACTTTTTTTTTCCTGAGGCAATTGGGATTAAGTGACTTGCCCAGGGTCCCACAGCTAGGAGGTATTAAATGTCTGAAGTTGGATTTGAACTCAGATCCTCCTGACTTCAGGGATGGTGCTCTATCCACTGTACAATTTTTCAGTCTTTTCCAAATTAAGAGCTGAACAAATTATTCTCATTCTATGGAGTAGGTTTCAAATTTGAATGCAGCTAACTAAACACTAGAAAAAAATATCCAGAAATATCAATCAGTAAAGTGAACAAATTTGAAGGTTTTTTTTTTCCCCCCTAGAAGGCTTTAAATGACTTTGATATTATTTCTTATCTTCAATTTTAATAGAGTATTAAATAGAGTAATCAAAAATAGTTATGCTAACGTAAAAAAAATCAAAAGATAATGAGAATAACCAAAAATAAATTTGTAATTATTTAACACATTTAAATAACTCCAGAAAGCAGATGTTATGGGATAGATTGTTACAATACAGATTTACACAGAAAAAATTAAAAGGAAGACATTTATAGCAAAAGGACATTGGGGTATTTCAACAAAGAAAATATACTTATAACAGTATTCTTAGGAATTCATTAATAATTTTCATTAATAAATTTCACTACATGACCTCTAACAGTGAACTATCATGGTTACTAGTGACAAAAACATAACTTGCCTACATCTATTTGTAATGCATCTTGTTGTTGTTTTTTTTTCTATTTTAATATTTTTATTTGTGGTTTCAAACATGTTTTGTTTGGCTTTCAAATGAATATTCAAATGTTTGACATTTCTTTGGCCAGTTTACATATATCTTCTGAATAATTTTCAGATAATAAATTTAGTGTTCACATTTTAGAATTAAATTTCCTACTAAGAAAATAGTTAAACAATTCAGTTGAAAAACCTTTAGTGTTATATAGAGAATCTTAATTTTATGAGACTAGGCACTGCCAAGTCATATGCAGCTCTTTCTCAAAGTGTTCTGCTTATATCTCATTAAGGTAAATTTTTTAAAATGTTCACTTATCCAAATAATTGAGTTGCTGTTTATTTTAAACATAATTTTATAATGAAAGTGTTTTTTTGGTGATCTTGGGTCTTTGAAAAAACGTCATCTCATCAAGGTTCCAATTGTCCAGTAATAGACTCCAGAGAAACATCTGTGTTGGCAATATCTGTGGAGTTCTGGCAAAATAACTAGCCATTTAGTGCCAGCCAGTCACAAAAAGGTGCCCTTCTTACTTTGCTTTAATCCAGCTGGAGTTTCTAAATTCCAGTGGAATATATGAATAGACTTCTATATAACTACATTTCCTTTCTCAAAGAATTAGGAATGTAAGGTGATGGAAATTTAAAAGCACATTTAAGCAAATTTATTTTCTATTCAAGAAATCTAAGAACAGTAGTTTTATCAAATTAGGGCTTTTCATATGGTTTATATGTGGGGCCCTGGATACTTTTTCTGTTAGCATCTTTCATGTTCTCTCTTCCAGGCCAATCTTCACTGTTTCCAATGGAAGATGGGTTTTTGGATGATGGACGTGGGGATCAGCCCCTACATAGTGGCTTAGGGTCACCTCACTGCTTCACTCATCAAAATGGGGAAAGAGTGGAACGATATTCCCGCAAGGTTTTTGTGGGTGGATTGCCTCCTGACATTGATGAAGGTATGTTTAGAAATGGTGGTCACTAGGATAGGTCTGCCCAAATTAGTACCTATAATTGTTTTTATATTAAATTAGCACAGAAAAAAGTTGCGGCTCTTCAAATTATTTTTGGTCTACCCCATTGTTGGTAGATGTGTATATGCCCTTCAAAATGGAATATAATAGATATCATTTACATAAAGAGCTTTTAAAAGATAGTCAGTAAACATTAAGTGCCTACTATGTACCAGGTACTGTACTAAGTGCTAGGAATACAAAGAAAAACAAAAGACTGTTCCTGAACTGGCAAAGCTCACATTCTAATGAAGGAAGCAACATGCAAATAATTATATACAAATAAGCTATGTGGTGGACATAGGAAATAATCAATATTGGAAAAGAAAATTTTATATAGTGCCTAATACTAAAGGTTTTTTCAAATACTATCCCATTTGATCTTTACAACAATTCTGCCAGATAGGTGATCTTCTTCTCCTTTTACAATTGAAGAAACTGAGACAGGGTAAGTGACTTGTTTATAGAGTCACAGTTAGTGAGTGAGTGTCTGAGACCATGTTTCAGCTCAAGACTTCCTTAACTCCAAATCTTCCACTCCATCCATTGTTCGACCTACCTGCCTCTAAAAAGCACTAGCTTTAAGAAAGATTGGGAAAGTCTTCTGATAGCAGGTGAGATTTTAGTTGAAACTTGAAGAGGTTCAGGGAAGCCAGGAGGGAGTATGGTTTAGCTGGTTAATTAGGGAATCAAGATGTTTGGGGGAAAGTGAAAAGTAAGACCATAATAGAAGTGATGGCCTTAGAAAAGCATAGGAGAGACTACAATTGGACATTGAAGTAAGGTTGAAAAATCAGCCTAGTATTGTGAAGCATAGAGAAAAATGGGATGATAGAAGACTGAACAAAGGAATTTCAGAGTTAAAAATTGTGAAGGCAGAACACTTGAAATCATAAGGTTCAGTGTATAAACGTCTCTGTATGGCTGAGGTGGAAGTTATGCATATCATGGGAACTAAAGAGTTTGATAGAACTGGGAAACAAAGATATTTGAACATTAGCTTGTAAATTTAAGGCCTTAAATAAAAGAGCAGGATTTGGGGTTGAGAGAAAGAGCCAGATCCTGTGAGGCAACTATTATATACTCTTTAATTTTTTTAAAGAGAAGAGACACTACTCAGAGCTAACAGTTATTAATCATCAGTATTTTATAGGGTGAGAACATGTGATTCGATTGAACTATAAAAGAAGTTTGCTCAGTGATGGTAGTAAAAAAAATTAGCTAGTATGAGCGAAGAATAAAAAACATGCCTTTTTCTTCTGGTCCAATATGTTAGTATGAGAAGGTCTATCTGGTACAAGAGGGCATTGCCAGTAAAATTTGCAAATTTTAAATAGAAGTGAAACAAGTAGTATATCTTCAAATTTAGAAGTCTTCAAAAGTTCACTGCAAATAAAAGGACTGACTACCTTTGCTGGGGAGGGAGCTGGTTTCTGTGGGTGAAAAGGTTTCTGTGAAAGAAACGGGATAAAGGGGGCATAAGACCAATAGCTTTGTTAACAATAGAATAGGGCTTCCAGAAAGCAGAGTGGAAAAGGATCATAGAATGGAGAAGGGATAAAGGATTGATGGGGCTGATGTGGATGAACATGAGGGAACACTCAGTGGTTAATTAGAGAAGGGTCTAATTAAATTGGACTGCTCCATGTGGGCCTTCGTCTTTGCCTACCTGTAGATTCTAAGTTTAACTTTGTTGTGTTTCTTGGATCATGAGAATATGTTGAGCATTCAGCCCTAGCTACTGGCCTGTGACTTTCCCATTTCCATTTTGATAAGGAAACACCCATGCTATATGGTTAGTTCAGACAATGATTGGGAGCAGGATGGTGGCTAAAATGGGGCGTTGCTCTAAGGAAAAGAGTGAAGCCTGGTAGATAACATTTTCCAAGATTTCAAACCAACTCAAGCAACATTTACCTTTTTTTGTACTTCTAGTCATGGAATTTTTGTCTTCCCTCTTTTCTTCTTGCCATTATTCAATGTTACAGTGGACTGACTACCTCAAATCCAACAAAATTAAAGAAACAATATAGGGAACTTTGCCATTGTCACTGAGAGAAAAGATGTCCCTAAATTCCTATCTTTGAAGAAGATAGGAATATAGGTAGATGAAATATAAACTCAGACTATCTACCTCTCCAACCTTATTTTACGTACTTTCTAAATGAATCCTCAGCTACAGTCAAATTGGCCTATTTACAACATAAGCATTCTTACCTTATGATTTTTCTTATGTTATTCTCCCTCTGACTAATAATATTCTATCCTCTCTTCTCTGCTTACTTAAATTCTGCCTTTTCATGACAGCCTAGCAGAAATCTTACCTGTTCCTGAAATTTCCCCTGACAATCCAAATTATAGAGATGGTTCCCCACCTTTTTCCTCTCCCCCCCAAAAAAAAACTTAGACCACTTTGGTACTTAAAATTTCCTCTCCACTACTGTTCTCCTTTCATATATATCTCCTTTCCCCCTGGTTAACATATTAGTTCCTTGAATTTGATTGTTTTACATCTTTTTTTTTCCTACTGCTAGTTTTTAGTACTTTAGTCTTAAAACAGTTGAAAATCTAAGTCCAAAAAGAAAAGAATGAACCTGCTGAAGATTTTTGAGCATGAAAATGTCTTAGTTGAATTGAGCTTACTTTATTATTTTGGTTTGGTTTTCAAATTTTCAAATGGAAAAAGAATAATAAATTTTGAAATAAGAAATCTTTAGATTTAGGTTAGACTTATAAAATCTTAAAGCATTTGTTAAGCACTTACAGTGTGCCAAAATACAATGCTGAGCACTGGAAATAAAATAATTAGTGAGCAAAATAGTTCTTATTCTAAATGAGTTTACATTCAAATGAGAGAAGACAACATAATATACAATGGAATGGTAATAAAATGGTTCAAAAGTGGCATAAAGACCTGGTACCAGACAAGATAAGGCAAAAGCTCACTATTCATAGCTGGGTGAGTTATGGATAGAATCCAAAGTTATGCTTGGGGAAGAAGAGGAGGATGACTAGGATTCTGACTATGTTAAGGAGATGGCTGGGACAAAGTACTGGATATTTACTATGCCTTACCTCTGAGAATCAAAGAGCCTTTAAATTTGAAAGAGACATCAAAGGCCATTGCTCCAAACTCCTCTCTTAATCATAACTTTATTCAATGGGATATCATATTTCTTCCATGATTCCTTTTAATTTAATAAAGCTCTATTATAAGCCTACTTTGTTCAAGGAAGACACTGTGTTAGACATTGAGGATTTAACATGAAAAATGACTGTTGCTGCCTTTTTTTAAAGTTTAATAGGGGCATAAAGTATGCATAAATAACTACTAGAATATGAATATGAATCTAAATCAGTCAGCAAACATTTTATCTACTCTGTGAAATGGGAGGAAGAAGCAATTACTTTCAGCTAAGAGAATCTGGGAAGACTTCATAGAGAAGAATGGCATATAACCTTGAAAGAAGAGGACTTCAGTAAAGAGATAATAGGATCATAAATCTAAAACTGGAAGGGACCTGAAAGACTTTCTGTGTGGAAAGAATACATTCCAGGAATGGTAACCTGTGCAAATATACAGAGGTTAGAATGTCTCATACAAAATGAGGGAAAAGCTAATAATTCTGTGTGGTTGAGATATAGAAGAAAGGAAAGTTGGATCCAAATGTGGAAAGTTTTGTATTTTATTGAATAACAAGTGTGTAGTTACTGGAGGTTTTTGAAAATGGGAATACCATAGTCAGACACATATATTGTATTGTTTGTGTTTGATTTTGCAAATTTTAAATGGAAGTGAAACAAGTAGTACATCTTCAAATTTAGAAGTCTTCAAAAGTTCACTGCAAATTTTTTAGTAGATTTCAGAGTTAAATAATGTTTTGTTTAAATTTGTGTGTTCTATATCCCTGTAGAACTTCAATAGGTAATCTTATTGTTGCTTTCACATTTGTATATGGGTCAAGCTTGGATAATATGAACAAGAGCAGGAGTTTGAATTAAGCATAAATGAGTATTATGATATTTTATCTTTTGCCTTCTTTCTCAGTGTATTGACAATTCATTATCAATTTGTGACAAATGAAAGAATCTTAAAATAGAATAGAGACATACTGTAGGTAATATTCTGAAATCTAGTAAGCAAAAATCTATTTTATTAACTTTTGAAAGGGATAAAACCACAAGCTTTATATTTTGAATATATTATCTCTTCATTTTCTAGGCACCCCTCCCTTCTTATCCCCCACAAATACTCGTTTTTTTCTCTTCTACATGTCTACCTATTTTTTCTGGATTTATCATGGAAGTTCTTCCATGAACTTATTGGCTCTTCAAATGGATAACAGAGTGTAAACATGTACCACTCAAAATGTTTGTCAAAAATGATTTGAAAACTCTTTTAGGAGTTTTAAAATTTCTCATATTTTCTTATTTTGCTTTTGATCAGATGAAATCACAGCCAGTTTTCGTCGTTTTGGCCCTTTGATTGTGGACTGGCCTCATAAAGCAGAAAGCAAATCCTACTTTCCTCCTAAAGGTATTATTCCAAGTTTTGAAATGTTTATTTTTTAGTTTTTAAAAGAATTAACTTTTAATTTAACCTTATTTTATAGATGAGGAATCTGAAGTTCAAAGAGATTGTGATTTGCCTAGACTTATGCTAGTAACCAAGTGGTAGATCAGAGGCTAGAACCCAGATTTTCCAGATTTAAATTTATTGCTCTTTTTACCATATTATATTTGCTGCCTCCCTGATATTACACGTTTTATGATTGGACTTCAGTTTTTACAAATGTCTCCTAAAAAGTTTTCTCTTAAATTTTGAACATAACTTTTTTTAAGTGTTTTATTATGGGAGGGGTGGAGAAAGATTCATTAGGAAATATAGTGTGTTCCATAGTATTATCAGATTTCCAGTTGAAAAAACTTGGCTTGTATATTATTTTAAGTTTCTTTTTGGATTATCCTCTCCCTTCCCATTTTCAAGCCTAATCCCTTAAAAAAATGTAAATTAATGATGGTATTTCTATAGTGTTTAAAATTTTTCAAGGAACTTTTCTGACAACAATTCTATGTAAGGAAAGTAGTACCAGTAATACTCCCTTTTTACATAAGAGGAAACAAAATCAGAGAGATTAAATGCCATCCTCATTTGCACTGATGACACAGATATCATTTGATAACATGTATTATAAATTTGAATCCTAAGAAAATGATTCTAATATTTCTTTTCCCCTCCTCTCTCAGGATATGCATTTTTGCTATTCCAAGATGAAAGCTCTGTTCAGGCTTTGATTGATGCTTGTATTGAAGAAGATGGGAAACTCTACCTTTGTGTATCCAGTCCCACTATCAAGGATAAGCCAGTAAGTCAGATTCTACTGAAACTATAGAATCTGTCTCCAAGTAATTGTAAACTTTCTTTGTTGTATATTTGCCAACTTTGAAAAGTTTTAATCAATCTGATATGACTTCTGTGATTGATGTATTTTCAGATAGAACTCAAATCACAAATCATAGTAGATACCAGTACATTTTAAAATAAATTTCATTGATCTGTTTTATTTTTATAGTATTTAGATTTCTATTTTTATTCCTCTCAGATTGCTATCTTTTATTAGAAAGAATTTAGGGAAAAAAAAGGAGAAAAAAATTCTGTAAAAATCTATCAAAACCAGTGGGGAGGAAAATGACATTATATGACCATGTATTCTTCTTCTCCTCAGGGAAAAGTGTCTTCATATTTCTTCTTTGGGGCAAAACTTTTTTAAATTAAACAATTTCATAACATCTATTGTCTAATTATTTTGTGGCTATTGTCTTTTTCCATTTACTTTATTGTAGCCATTGTGTGGATTATTTTCCTGGCTCTGCTTTTTAATACATTCTTTAAGAAATTCTTTTTTACAAACAACTTCCATGACTTCAAAATATTTCTTTTTTGTGAATGGCTCCAAGAACCTTTTCTTCTCTGTCCATATGCAATTTCCATTACTTTTTCTCTTCCCCATCTTCTCTGTTTAGGCTTGATCTAGTTTTGTCTCTACGGTCACACCATCAAGTGAGTGGTATAGTAGGGATTAGAACCCAGAGTTAGTTTTAAATCTATTGCTCTGTATGTCTCCTGTATTGATTTGGAATTTTTGAGAGTTGCCCTGGTAACTGGAAAATACTTAGCCTAGAAATCCTCCCAGATTGATTTTGTTAATATTCAAGCTTGTTCTGGAGCCTAATAACTCAAGAGTTCTTCACAGTCTTGGCTAAGATATGCATACTCTCCCAACCTGTGACATCACTATGTTTACCTTGACATATCTTACTGAGCTGTCATTGTTTATTCAAGGGAAAACCTTAATAGATATTTGTATGTAGTCTTAAATACCCTATCTACCACTGTGTCATTTTTATTACCAAGTCATCACCAAAAATTAGATAATGAAAATGACACTTATATTTGATTTTGTACAAGTGTACACTACTAATGCTTTTATTTAGATAAATATTGAAATTAATTTGCATTTCCTGGGTATATATTGGTTCATCGGTGGTAGATCAGGCGATTCCAAACCATATTTGATTAAAAAATATTATGGATGAGTAGGTTGTGATTTCTATTCTTCTAACTCACAGAAGTCCCTGAATGCTAGAAGTAAAGAGGATTAAACAAGGTGTTAATACCTGAACACCTGCTGTTATCTTTATGAGGTGGAAACATTTCTGTGATTAGATCAGAGATGGGAACAGTTTGATTGGCTGAGCAAACAAATTAGCTACAAGACCAAGGGAAAAGAAGAGAGAATGTCCTTGTCTCCAACTCCTTGCAGGGGATTTCCTCCATGGTAGCCTCTTACTTGCACTTTTGAACTCTCCATAGCTTAGATATTTAAAGTTTATAAAAGCATGTCCAATTTTTGTTCTTCCAATGAGGTAATCCTTTTTGATTCCATCAAAAAACTAACTTCAAAGTCCATAAAGGGTTTATCAGGTATGGGTACAATTTTACAGTTAAATACCTTGTTATCATGTTAAAAACCTCTTTATCTGCTACTAAATTCTGACCACCTCTACTAAATTGGGAGGATTATCATATACCTCTCAGCTTACATGTCTCTAGATGTTTATTTCATGAATGATAAATGAATAAATCATCAATATAGAGCTGGATAGGACTTCAGAGGCATCTAGTCTATTCTAGACTCTCTTCTTCTATTCTACTGATGAGGGAGGTAAGTGATTTGCTAGGAGGTCAGGTCACAAAGGTAATAAAATGTGAGCTAACATTTTTATGAATGTTAATATACTTTATCTATTTTGATCCTCATAACAAGCCAATGAGAAGTAAGTACAATTATTATCCTCATTTTACAAAGTAATTGAGGCTAAGAGAGCATAATGACTTAGTTGAGCTCATAGAAAAAAAAATATCTAAGGTAGGAGTCAAACTTATATCTTCCTAATTCTAAATCCTGCATTCTGTACATTAACTCAAAACTACCCTGGAGTATCTTCTGATGAATTCCTCATCACAAGTTCTCCAGAGAAGTCTGGGTATTGGTTCATGTACATATCAAATAAATAGCCATTAAAAAAAAAAAATCTTCAGATTTGCAAATTAGTTACTATTTTAGATATGAGATGTTTATAATTTTAAAAATACTATTCTCATCAAAAGATCTATGTTAGAAATGATCAATTCTTATTTTGGCAACCCACAGGTACAGATACGGCCTTGGAATCTCAGTGATAGTGACTTTGTAATGGATGGTTCTCAGCCTCTTGACCCACGAAAGACCATTTTTGTTGGTGGTGTTCCTCGACCATTACGAGCTGGTATGTTTAGAAGAATAACATGTTTTAGAAGATATCAGTAACATAAAATAATAACTTAAAAAAAACCCAAAAAACAATTTCAAGATGAAGCAGATTGTTTGTATTTAATATGTAGTGTTTATCTGAATTTCATCAATCAAAACAATAGCTACTTAGTGAATTCTGACTGACAGGGTTCAGAGCAGTGTTCCAGACTTAAGGATTACTAATTAGAGCATAAGCAAAAACTGCCTTCAGAAGCCTTAGAATTTAATAGAGAAACATATAAAAATAGCATTCTGATTACAAAATCATAAAATACAATTGAAGAAAAAGTACATTGTTTTTAATCTGATATGTACTGCAAATTTAGAAAATAATGCTGTATTCAAGGTAAATAAATGTGGCTATAAAATCTTTCATTTTATAGGAATACTGAACGGGATTTTAACCAATGAATGTCTTTGTGTTTTCCATCATTGATGGGTTGTTTTAAGACTCCCTCTGGTCCCGATTTATGCCATAGTATCATTCAAACAAGTAATTAACAAAAATTTATTTAATGGTGGTAGTACCTGATACTAATACAAATGAAGAGATGCTAACATACAGATAAATATATAACATGTTTTCCAAGACATTACTTGTGCCAAAGTAGGCTTTGTGAGATGGAGACATGTTTTCTTAAATATCTTTATGCTGTTTTCTGATTTAGTGGAGCTTGCAATGATAATGGATCGACTTTATGGAGGTGTGTGCTATGCTGGTATTGACACTGATCCTGAGCTGAAGTATCCAAAAGGAGCTGGGCGGGTTGCATTTTCAAATCAACAGAGTTACATAGCTGCTATCAGTGCACGCTTTGTCCAGCTGCAGCATGGGGAGATTGATAAACGGGTAAGATCTAAAGCACACTTTGAATTGTATGTATTAAAAATGTGTTCTCTTTAAATGCATCACTGTAGAGATTTGATCCTAATAATGTTCCATACATATACACACATGTTCTACAATAGTTAATATTTCATGGAATGGCCTATATATTTCTCAAAATGTTTAATCCTCCATCTTTCCAAGCAGCCTAACCAGGCCTAATTAAAATCAACTGAAGAGCCAAGCTATGCTTTTCTAAGGTATTTTAAAAGGCATTTTCTTTTCTACTTGTATCCTAACTGATATATAGCACTTAAATGCATTTGGTATGTCATTTTCAACAAAGGTGAACAGCCTGGTTGGGTTTAGGAGTATGATTATTGTTTATTAAATAAGTATCAGACCATCAGCTTCATTAGAAAGGGCAGTTAGGTTTCTTCCAATGAATAAATCCTACTTTTCTGATTCACTTGAGACAAAGCATTAGCTTCTTTGTAACATACCTTCATCTTCACAGTACTGAAGTCTTTGGAAACCCATACATTATTGCATTTTTTTTTAATTTTTACATTTTTGATAAATACTGTTTTTTAATTAAAGGAGAAATAATAATTTAATGTCACACATATGGCATATAAGTTTTTTCTCCCCTTTATGTAGAGCCCTTCTCCTAATGATTCTCCTTATATCATGTTTGTTGAGTCTCATTAGCATGTACTACTTACTACAACTTCCCTTCTTTATTCTTTCTTATTTTTCACCTCTCATTCTTTCCTTTTCCAACCATTAGAGATAACTTTACCTCTCTGGAAGCTCTAATTGGTAAAGTAATAGCTAAACCCTGAGACATTTAGGTAATGGATTTGGCCTATGCAAAGTGTATTGGGCTTCATTTCAGTCATCCACATTTCACTTTTAGACTCAAAGCTAAAAGACATTCCTTGTAGAAGCTAAAAATTATTATGCTTAGATGTTAGTCCATGGGGAAAGTTGATTCATACTTATGTGGACATTTTTATGCCTTTTGGGGGCTTTTTCGAATTTAATTAAGATGAATTGAACTTTATAACAAATTAGTAGTAAAACTTTTGCTGAAATTCTTTTTTAAACTTATACTTTTCATGATCTACTCACCAGATGTTTATACAAAACACAAACCACTGATAACATTTTATTTCCTTGGTGGTTTCAAAAGTCATAATGAAAATCCAAATCATTGTATTGTTTCAAATGCTTATTTTATTTTTACAAACCTATCTCAAATAGGTTTAATGACATTTTTCTGATTTAACACCTAGCTTTGCTCTATGATCCCTGATGAAATCATGCCATGTTTTACAAATATTTAATAATTCACAAGAGAAATGTGATCATGATGGATCTAGAAGTCTTTAAAGTTTTTTGGAGGTTGATCATTTTCTACTTTATTGTTGTTATTGGGTTGTTTCAGTCCTGTCCAGCTTTGTTATTGCTTTTAGAATTTTCTTGGCCAAAGTATTAGAATAGTTTGTTATTTCCTTCTCTAGCTCATTTTATAGACAAGGAACTGAGTTAAAAATAGAGTTAAGCGATTCCAAGTCCATTATAATTTCCCTTGCACCATCTAGCTCTCTTAAAGAGAGCTTTTAAGAAGACTCATTTTCTTTCATTGAAATCTGGCCTCACATTTAATAACTCTGTGTCTTGGGCAAATCACCTAATCCTATTTGCCTTAGTTTCTTCATCTGTAAAATGAGCTGGAGAAGGAAATGACAAAACCTCTCCAGTGTCTTTGTTTGCCAAGAAAACACCAGATGGGGTCCTGAAACAACTGAACAGCAACATTCTCTGCTTTAAGAGATAGAACTTTTGACCTTTTGTGTATAGTCACCTTGAGACAAATTCTTTTGGACCAGTGATAAAAATTGATATGTTTGGTAAACTACTGCATTATGCTGCCACTGAAAAATAAACTTTTTTTTTTTTTAATTGCAGGTGGAAGTTAAGCCATATGTCTTGGATGATCAGCTGTGTGATGAATGTCAGGGGGCCCGTTGTGGGGGGAAATTTGCTCCATTTTTCTGTGCTAATGTTACCTGTCTACAGTATTACTGTGAATATTGCTGGGCTGCTATCCATTCTCGCGCTGGCAGGGAATTCCACAAGCCCCTGGTAAAGGAAGGGGGAGATCGTCCTAGACATATTTCATTCCGCTGGAACTAAATGATTACTGCAGTACTTATTTGCAGGCCTCAAAATAAGTGCACTCTTCTGTTGATCCAGACCCCTTCCCCTCCCCCTTCAAAATAGCATGTCCTTTTGTAGTAGGCTGTAACTTAACAATAGTATAATGAAAAAGAATGACCTATAATATAGGTATTTTGTAGATTCTTGTGTCATTGAAAACTGTATTGAACTCCTTTTCGTATCGATATCATGTTGCACGAAAGTTTTGTTCTCTTGTTTTTGCCAAACCAAGAGGATCCAAACCTTGTGCAACATTTTCTTAGAGGAGAGAGAGAAATATTAAAAAGAGAAATGAAACAATAGAGTATTTTGGTTTTTTAATTAAATTATTGTTAATAATATAACATATAAGAATACTTTTATTAAAATAACCATGCAACAATAACACTATCAGTCTATTCTGACACTTTTTCCCCAGGGAAGTGCTTTTTTGCCTTTTCCTTTTATGCTTTTTTCCCCTCTTATTTTTTTAAAAAATCTTAACAGCAACGGAAAGAAGGTAAAAATTACCTTTTAACAGGAAAGAGCATGGTAAAGTGATACAAATGCATGAGCAAGGTTGAAGCAGCATTATAATTAATGTTTTAAGGGTTTGGAGGCTGAATATAATTTTGTTTTGCCTCTGAGTTACTACGACATCACAAAAAAATTAGTAAAGTAGGCAGAGCTAGATATATTTCCATCTAAACACTTTAAAAAGCTTCGAATGTAAAAATTGGGTCAAGTTACTACTGAGGGGGGAGTGCACTTATTTATTTTTAAGCTAAATTATCTGGTTACAGCCCCAGGAATCCTACCAAAGCTAGAATCACGGACAACTAGTGGAAAGACTAGCATTTCCTCTCCCGACGAACAAATGTATAGATTTTATTTTTGATGTTATATATAACTCTATATCCTAATTTACTAACATGCATCAGGTGCCAGCCTTTGATCTCCATTTTGACATGAAGAAAAAAAAATAAAACCTAGAGATACCTCAAGGATATCAGTCTGATTTTCTGCTACAGTAATTAACACTGAATAGCAGAAACTCAGAAAAAAAACAAAAAAACCAACCAACCACCATAAAAATTGGCTGCTGATTGGCTTACTCTTAGATGTAAAGTCACTTTGAATATCCTGTAATGTAGTTGTGACATAGAAGATGAATATGAAAAAGCTAAGTAGTTGCAAAGTGTTTTGCACTGTTTGAGCTCAACAATAGCTGTGTAAATCTGTGCAAAGGTACATATGTCTATCTTTACTCTTCCTATAGAATAAATAACAGTAAAATTTCAGAACTTAGCATGAGACATAGTCACAATGTTTGAAGTGCCAACTTCATTGAGTAATGCATGCTTTATTATAAATAAATTCTAGCTTGGAAAGGCATTATAACATGTTGAACAGTATGCTTTAAGAGGTATGCTTAAAATAGTCTCTTGAAGCTCTGGTAGTGAGATTAATTTTTATTTGAATTGACATTCTCTTACTAATGCCCTGTTCATCATTAAAAGGATCGTTCAGCAGTGTGTGATACTTAGAAAAAATTGGACGGCAATCTTGCTAGCTGTGCTACCTAAAAGTACCATCTTAGACATTTAAAAACCAAAGACTTGCTTCAGCACTGCTGTGGAAACACCTGGTCTGTGAACCCCTCCCCCCCCCCCCCCTTCCTTCCCCCAATCTCACCCAATTATCTTTCTGAGAAGCAGTCGTTTCTTTTTTTTTTTTTTTTTTTTTTTCTTTTTTCTTTTTTTTCAATACAGGCTTTAATGAACTATACCTGTTAATTTCCAAAGGTCAAAATGGAGACATTTGCTGTCTTAAGTAGTGAAGTATAGAAAGGGAGCTGCTTTTAGTGAAATCCCTGAAAATATGGACAGCTATAATGCAAATGGAGGGTGCTCTTATTGTAGATTGTCAGGGACTTTTTCCTTTTCTCCTGAACTACATAATTATAGGTTGGTCATTTACCTTTTTTTTTTTTTTTTTCCTTTCTTTTCCTTAATGCTTGTAGGTGGCTTGGGGTGTGCTACTGTGCTGTTCCTACTCAGTAAACAGGTGTGATGAGTTAACATTACAAGAGATAACACTGTTTGAGAACTAGCTTTGAATAATAATTTTCCCTTTGTACATGACCTGCTGAATTTCGGTACAGTGTTTTTGTAGCTAACTTATTTTGTCATGCACATAATGTATATTTGTTATGCACTACTTTTGTATATCTTGTTTTTCCAACAGTGAGCATTTTTAGGCACACTTTTCACTGACGGGATATCTCTTTATGCAATACCTCAATTTTTCATATTGCAAAGAGTAGCTTTTTGTACTTTTATTACTGAGAGATCTTCATATACTTCATTTTTTAATATAAATAATTTTAATAAATTTTATTTTCTTATATTCTGCTTTTTATACATTTCAGTGCTCTGCATACATTTGGAATTATGGATGTTGTGCACTGGCAATGCTATTTTAGAATCTGCAGAGAAGAGAAAGCATGTTGCTTAAACATCCTAGCCCAGCACCAGCTATTTGGTGTACATATAATTTAAGAAATAGTATATGTAAAGTTATGAATTAAAGGAAAAAAAAAGCATGAAAGTGACAGATAACACTGTAGTTCCTCAAAAATTAAATGCATAAGTGTAGGGTAGAAATTTAAAGTAACATCAAAATTGTCTACAGCTTCTTACTAAGTTTTTTAAATTATACACAATGCAGACGTTTTTGGTGAATGTTTAGCCATTTTTAATATTAACAAATTGATGTTCGGTGTTTGATTCAAAGATGTCTGCTCTTTTAAATTATATTTAAGAAAAACTGAGCCTGCCATGTGGTAGGTATGTAATGTTAGTATGCATGACTAATGTAAGAAATTGTTATTCTACTAATATCCACTTGTGGTGATTGTGTGACAAGCGTGTTTGCAGATTATTTGGTTACACTTCAATTTACAGGGCATAAACAATTATATCTATTACTCTGGACTTTAGCGGTGACATGTCCTTCGGATTACATGGGATTGTAGTTGGGAGTTACCATGTAACTCAAAACATAATTAACATGTAATTAGTTTACAGATCTTAGGGTATCACTTCAATTTCCCAAGCATGTAGTTCTAGCGCACTAGCATGGCACCAGCCATGTATTTACAATGTAGTTACAGAGTAATTACATGGTTATTTTTGCAATGTAAAATAAAGTGTTTCTGATTATTTTCTATGTAAAGGAACCCTCTCCCTGTCCCTCTGGCCCCATGCTTTGGTATAGTATATATACTTCTCCATACACAGACCTCTGCAGAATGCAAAATAAAACTTGCAGTGAATGAATTTAGCATTTTATAAGAGTGCTGTTGGAAAGACTTGATAATTCACCCCTTTTGTTTTGAAGAGTTGAACCTTCTGTTAAAAGGTGATTTAAAACTTGAATGTGATGAATTGTGGCAAGTTAACTTCAAGTTGTTATGTGCAATACTTATTTCAGACTTTTGAAAGATCTTTGCAGTGTACTTCTTTGTTTTTAATTGCAGACATTTAAAAATGTCATTTTCTACTGTTATAGTAATCCTCTTTCTTGCTGGTGTTTCTAAAGAAAAGAATCAGAAATCAATCTTTCTACTAATGTAAATTTGAGATTATTTTTAAAAAATGGAATAAAAGAGGTTTTGGTCATTTGCTTTATTTTATTATCTTATTTTCAAGCTACTGTGATTGATAGCATTGTAAGAATTGGGACAATATTGTATTCAACTGTTTTATTTTTTATATTTTTAAATTTTAAAGTATAATTAGTTTTTATAATTTTCATCAGATTTTTGTTATATTTTTTGGAAGTGAAACTTTTAGCAAGTGGGTGTCTAGTTTTTACTAATCCCTGATGTTTTTTTTCCAATGTATTGCTCATATTATCAGAAGGAAAAGTTATTTAAGTATGTCAGTTAATTGTACTACTTGGCTGAATTTCCATATAGTTTTTACTGTGTATGGGGAGGTTGTAGTATTTATTATAGCATTTTAAATAAGGGTAATTCATTTTTTATTAAAGTCATTTTCACGTTAAGTTCATATTTTTGTATGTTCTACTCTAAGTTATATAACACAGTTCCTTTTTTTAAAGAGTTCATTTGTTGAAGTGCTAGTGGAAATTAATGTTATTAAATAGTTTGCAAATGACTATTTATACCAGTATGCATATAATTTTTAAATATTTGTAATGTGAGATGTTGAATGAATAAAACTTTTAACTCAAATGTCTTTTTAGACACTTGTTTATTTTGCACACATGAATATATTGTACTCCTATAGAACTGAGTGTGGCTTTAGAGTAGGATATTAGAAAGGTTCCATGTGGACTTGTCATCACCTCACTAACACAAAGGAACTTTCACTTTATTACAAATGGCCATCAGACACACAGTACATGAATGTTGTAGTCAAAGGAGGTTGTGTTAATTTGGTATCTAAGAAAATTAAATTATTTTTTGATGACTTTGAAAAATCATCATTTTGGTTTGAACTTCTTATCTCCTTCTTTCCTCCAAATTTACATTTCTCATACTAGCAATCATTTTTACCTGAGAGGCCATTGATGTTTAGGTCAGATTAAGTATAGCAGCCTAGCCTACTTCTGTTAACTAAACAGAAAATCGGAGGTATGGTGTTATTTTAAAATGAAAGTTACTGGAATGAACTGAGTGTCTCAGAAATTGCTTTGATATGTTATCACTAAAGAGCCATTACTGTTTGCCTTGATTCTGTTAGAACTTATGCTTCCATATTCCCAAGTCCCTGCCTTAAAACAATATTGCTATCAATCAGATCTAAAGAGAGACTTGGCCTTTTCAGCACATTAAAGTTGATACCTTTCAATTGCAGACTGTATATAATCTAGTATATACTAAGTTTGGTCTTATGCAAGTAAGATGACTCTAGTTTCCTCATCTGTAAACCAAGAGTGTTGGATTCAATACTTAAAAGGCATTTTTAGTTCTAAATCCTATATATAACAAGTTTCTGTTATAACCAAGAGTGTTAGGCATTTCATTCAAGATTTTATAATAAAGCATACTCTCCCAGAATATTACTTAATAAGATTTCTAATAACAATAACCAAGAGTGTTAGGCATTTCATTCAAGATTTTATAATAAAGCATACTCTCCCAGAATATTACTTAATAAGATTTCTAATAACAATTTGATCTCAAAGATTAAAATTGAAAAAAATTCTTCCTCTTCCAAAACGTATAGCATAGCCTGTGGGGTAAGAGGACAGCGCTTTCTTTTGTTGCACTTGGATCTGAACCAGTTTTCCTTAAGAGTCATATTCCTTCACAGGGAAGGAAGGTTGTCCAAAATATAGATGTTTAGATCTACCTGAACAACTCTATAATGTAAAAGTTTAAGCCCTGTCATTTTCTCCCCTTTAATGCAGTACTTGGGACTTTCTGATAAGAAGAGATATCCTGCTATTTGGCCCTGGCCTAATCTGCTGTGATTGATTGTAAAGCCAATAAAGGTTCAAATCATTTGCCATCTCCCTTCAGCAGTATGATATAATGGAAATAATGTTAAATTTGGAATCGGTGATCTGGATTCAAGTCCCGACTTTTCTAATTCCCAGGTGACTGTGTGCAAGTCACTGCATCTCTGTGAGACCTCATTTTCTCAACTATAAAATGAGATATTTGGATTAGGAGTCAGTTCCATTTTCAGCTCTGAATCTTGTTCTAAGTTGTAGTTAGCTATAAGCTACCTGAGGAAATAATAGAAACTTATCTCTTCCTGGTTTTCATACCTAGCATATGGTTTAGAAAGCACTGTAGATTTAGAATTCACTGGGTTTGGAAATTGCCACCTTTTATAATCACAGGGATATGAGGTGTGAAATACTCATACTAGAATCCATTAATGCAATATCTATTTAAATATTCTGCAACATTGGTCCAGAAAATAATTATGCTAAGTAATGAAACAAGTTTTTTTTTTTTTTTAATTTGTGACTAGGTCTGCTTCTAAATTAAACCAAAAATATAGCTGTCCATTCTTAATCATCATTTAATTTAATCCAACTACCATTAATCTAACATTCTCTGAAAAAATGCTAAATTGTATGTTGATATGACACAGCATACTCACAGGGAGCCACCTCTCCAATGAGAGGACATGTACAAAAATAGCTGTGGAACAAAGGAGAGTGATGTAAATATGAAGGTGAACTAGAGGCACGCAAAATGCATTGAGAAATTTAATGAATAAAAAACCACTTTGACTTTGGAGGTGTCAGGGAAGACTTGGTAAGGACTAAGTTCTTCAGATTGACTTAAGTTTCTTCCCCCTCCAGTAGTCAACAAACTCTAGCCTTAACAAAGAAAAAAGACATTCCCTGTTCTCTAGGAGCTTTCTGTCTAACTGGGGAGACAACGTGCAAATTACTACACACTATATACAAACAAGATCTATGAAGAATAAATTGGAGATAAGGGGAATTAGGAAGGCTTAGAGAAAGTGAGACTTTAAGGAAGACAGAGAAGCTAGGAGGCAGAGATGAAGGATAAGAGAATTCTTGGCAGGGGAAGATAGCCAGTGAAAATGTATGAAGTTGGATGATGGGATGTCTTGTTTGAGCAAAAGAGACCAGTGTCACTGGATCACAAAAGATAAGGTAGTGTTAGGTGTAAAAAAGATAAGGAAGAGGTGTGGTGAGTGGTAGCAGGCTTTGAAGAGCACTGAACATAGGCAGATTTTATATTTGATTCTGGAGGGTTCAGAGAGCCACTGGAGTATGTAGTAGGGGACAGAAGTAACCCGGTTAGATCTGTTAGGAAGAATGGACTAGAATGGGAAAGACTTGTGGCAGGGAAGCCAACCCTCATGAGAGCCTACAACAAGCTGGTGTTAGTGTCAGAGGAGAGAAGGGGGCCTATATGAGACAGATTGATAAGGAAAAATTGACTTAGCAATTAGTGTGGGGGGTGAGGTAGTGAGGAGTCAAGGATGACAATTTTTGAGCCTTGGTGACTGAGGCTAGTAATATGCATAAAGATAAATTAGGATAAAGGGAAGGTTTGGGAGGAAAGATAATTTTGAGTTCATTTTGAGTTTGAGATACCTTTGGAGATCTGTCCAGTTTGACACACCTAATGAGCAGCTGGAGTTGCGTTTAAATGTCTGCAGAGAAGGCTGGATAAGTAGATTTGAGAATCCTTGAATCCATAGGAACTGATAAGATAACTAAAACAGTATAAAAAGAGAAAAGGCCTAGGACAGAGTCTTTGGGGGACATCCATGATTAATGAGCATGATCTGAATGAACATCCTGCAAAGGAGAGGAGTGATCATATGAGAAGAGATAATAGTGTCTAGAAAACCTAGAGAGAAAAGAATGTTAATGAGAAGAGGGTGATCAACAGTGTCAACAGAGCAGAAAGGATAAAGATAAAAGGAAGTGTGATGTCAAGATCAAGAGTATCAATGAGTAAATTGAGGGATTGGGAGATTAAAGATGTTTAAGGGCGTATCAATGTGTATGATGAATTCCCCTATAATGAGGGAAGGAGTGGGAAAGACTAGAGAGAGACTGTAAGCCAGATATTAAGCTCACTGAGGAAAGGAGGAAAATTCTAAAGCTTATACTGATCAGAATTTTGATTAGTATTTATGGTTAGTATTTATGGATAGAATGAATCTCAAAAGAAGAGAAGATACTGAACTCAACATTTACCATCCTGTCAGGGTAGTGAGTGAAAATGTGACCTGTGATGAAAGGGAGAGAAGCTGTATCATGAACAGGGAGCTAGGTTTCAGTTAAAGTCAGAAAATAAAAAGGACAAGAAAATGAAATATATGATAAAAATAAGTTTTTACCTAGAGAGCATGCATTCTAGAGGACAAGGTTGAAGGGACACGTAGTTTTCAAGTGTGGTATTTGGGGAATGAGTTGAGAAGAATGGGGAATAATGAAGTGAGCAATGAGAGGTATCGAAAGGGGTTTGATTAAAGACTTCTGGGGAGTTCACCAGCACTGAGATGAAAAGGCAGATTTGATGGTGGTTTGTTAATTATTGCAAAATGAACTCAAGATGATTACTAATATAATCAGGGATTTACCCTCTGGCCAGTGTCCTCTCAGGGTATTAGGCAATTCTCCTACCCCTGCAGGCAGGCCAGGGAAAAGAGAGATGGAGAGAGCAGGAAAAAAATGGAATCTCTGTCCCCTAAAGGCAGAAAGGATCCTCTTCAAGGTGGAAGAGATTAGTTTAGGAGACAAGCACATGATGGAATGACAATCCTCATTGATTTCTCAGTGGCAGAAAGAGGCCAGGTCAAGAGAAATATGTTTTTAACAAAGCCTGAAAATTGAAATAATTGTTTACTAAATGAAAGAAGTTCAGCCATTCGTAATTGATAGAGGTTAGACTTTGCTGCTGGTTCTACACATGATCTCAATGTAGTTATTTTACTTCACAGCACTTATGTTCCCCTACCTGTAAATAAGAGTTCAATTAGAGAGCCCCATACATTGTAAAATTCCTAAGGTTAGAGACAGTATCATTTTCTCTTTTTTGTACCCTTGAATGGGAAGTTACTTAAGACTTTGTAAATGGGCACTTCAGATTTGTGGAATAAAGTAAGAAATCCTATGTTAGAAAGTGATCTGAGTGAAAAGATTTTTGTTCTGTTTTTCAAACAGAAATTTAGTTTCCCTCCTTGCCCTGCTTCCAATCATGATATAAATGCCACATATTTTGAAGTCTAAAATACAGATATGAAAAGATGAAATAGTTGAACAAATCAATTTATCAAACGTTTATTATTAGTTTCTATGAGCCAAGCAGTATGTTCTATATTAGGAATACATTTGAAAAAGTTCTCTTAGGCTCTGTCCTCAAGATCAGTCTGATAGAGGAGATAAGATAAACGTGTTTATAGAAGAAACCAATTCATGGCAGAATAGGAAAAGGGCAAAAGAGAAGGCGTGATAAAGTGCTATGAAAAATTTGAACAAAAAGGAATCATTCAGGGATGGCACCTGAGCTGGCTTCTAAGGAACAGAATGATTTCAATTCACAGAGATGAGGAAGTAGGATCTACTCACTTAAGGACCGAGGAAACTGAAATTGGGTGTGTCTGTATATGAGGAGATAGTGGGGAGGGAGTAGCCTGTGTAAACATAGAGACAGTAGGTTGAAATTGGGCATAGCTGGAATGTAGACAGAGCAAAAAGGGAGTGGTATGAGATAAGGCTGGGAAGGCAGGTTGGAGGCAGATTATGAAGGATTTTGAATGCAAGAATTTGTAGGTAGTAGAATCTTATATTCCCTACTTCCAGAAGTGAGCTACACTTTTATCCTCATTTATTGTGACTTTTATTGGTAATAGGTCATAATGTATGAGGCTTCAGGGATTTCATAGAACTTGCTTGCTTAAAACCATCCTGTCTCTAGCCTTTGAAAAACTTCTTGTGTATATAGTATTCTGATGGGACAATTTGGAAAGCAATCCTGGTATCTGAAACCATTTGCAAGGTAGGAATTTATCTGTAGACTTTCAGCAGACTTTGCCTCAAAGTCAGAGTTTTTTCTTATAACTATAGAAGAGCTCAGTAAACAGCGTATCTCATTGTAAAGCACCATTCTGAAGCTAATCAATCATTTATTAACTTCTACTCTGTGTTGGGCATTGTGGACATAAAAAATATTAAGGACACAAAAAATAAAAAATGAAATATTCCCTACTTTTAAGGACTTTACATTTTATTGAGGATAGGGAGGTGGGAGGGAAAAGATATACACATATGAATAAATACAAAATGAATACAGGTAATTTTGAGTGGGTTGGGAGAGAGAGGCACTAGCATCTAGGAATCAGCAAAGTCCTTCATATAGGAGGTGACATTCAAGCTGAGCTTTGAATGAAACTAGACACTAGGAACTAGACAAAGAGAATTTTGTCTCATTTGATCCTCTTAACAAATCTTCCAGATAAGTACTATTATCTGTTTTACTGTTGAGAAAACTGAGGCAAACAGGGTTAAAGTGACTCATCCAGAGTCATACAGCTACTAAGTGACAGAAGCTGGATTTGAATTTGTCTTCCTACTCTAGCTTCTGTCACTTACTAGCTGTATGACTTGGGAGTAATTATAGCTAAATAGAACTTTAACATTCCACTTATATCATAGGGGATAGTAGTAAGTTGAGTTCTTAGCTTCCTTTGTATCTTATGAGCACTCTTGTCTGGGGAAACATGAATCCAACTCACTGGAATCAGAAAAATATGAAAATCTAAAAATGTCTCTGTGTGTGTGTGTGAAGAAGTGGGAAGGAGGGATAAGATCCAAGAAGGAAAGTCAAGATATTAAAGAATGCTCCTTGGAGAAGATGTCATGTGCCTTTAAAGGATGAATAAGTATTCCATCCAAGAAAATGGAAGAAAGAAGGGCATTTCTAGTATAGGGAACAACCAAATAAAGCTATGGAAACAAAAATATATTGCATACTTGAGATTAGCAAAGAATTGTCCAGTCTGACTGGATCACTGAGTGTGTGGTTGAGAATAATATGGGGTATCCTAAAAAAATCACTGGAGTATAAATGATATAAACTTATTCCAAATCCCACATATTTTCAAAGTGGCATCTAGATAGCACAGTGGATAGAGCATTAGGCCTGAGTCAGGAAGATTGAAGTTTAACTCCAACCTAAACATTTACTGGCTGTGTGATCTGGGGCAAGTTATTCCCCTATTTGCCTCAGTTCCTTATCTGTAAAATGGGGATCTATCAGAGAAAACATGGCAAATACTTCCAATATTTTTGACAAGAAATCTCCAGGCACAGACCTGAACAACAACGCATCAAAGAGGAATGGGCTGCCTTGAGAGGATGAATTCCCTCTCATTGGAAGTCTTCAATATAAGGCAGCTAGATAGTACAGTACATAGAGAATGGGGCTTGGAATCAGAAGGTCCTGTATTCAAATCCAGCCTTAAACACTTAAAGTTGGGCAAGTCACTTAACCTCAATTGTCTTATAAAAAACAAGCAAACTAAGTGAAATGAGCAGAACCAGATCATTATATACCTCAACAATGATACTGTTTGAGGATGTATTCTGATGGAAGTGGATCTCTTTGATAAAGAGCGCTAATTCAGTTTTAATTGATCAAAGATGGACAAAAGCAGCTACACCCACAGAAAGAACACTGGGAAATGAATATAAACTGCTTGCATTTTTGTTTTTCTTCCCGGGTTATTTATACCTTCTGAATTCAATTCTCCCTGTGCAACAAGAAAATTGTTCGGTTCTGCACACATATATTGTATCTAGGATATACTGTAACCTATTTAACATGTAAAGGACTGCTTGCCATCTGGGGGAAGGGGTGGAGGGAGGGAGGGGAAAAATCAGAATAGAAGTGAATGCAAGGGATAATGCTGTAAAAAATTACCCTGGCATGGGTTCTATCAATAAAAAGTTATTTAAAAAATAATTAATTAAATAAAATAAAAAACAAGCAAACAAAAAAGAAAGTCTTTAAACAGAACCTCAAGCTGTCTATATACTACTTGTCTCCTTTTTTTTTTAACCTCTCACCCCTTTTCTACCTCTTGCAGTATAATTTCCAACAACATTCTTAAGTAAAATTATTCTCCCCAAATTTTACAATAATCTTGTATCAATCTTTGATCTTTTGTTATCTGATCACATCTTTATTATTTTCACAAATCATTATTTCTCAATCCCTTGCCTGGAGCATTTGACATCATTGGCCACCACATCCCACACATATTTCATTTCCTGGGTTTTTCTGACACTATTCTCTCTTGGTTCTTCTCCTAGATATCTAGGTTCTTCTCAGTCTCCTCCACAATAGACTTGTCATCCTTACATTATCCTTGTCTCATCCAATATTCATGGATGTATCTTAAGGCTCTATCCCTGAATGTTTTTCTCTTTTCTCATCATGCTTTCTCAGATATCTCATCAGCCCCCACTATCAACTCATTGTAAAAAATTTCCAGCTCTAATCAGCACCATTTTTTTCTTTTGAACTCCAGTTCTTTATCATCAGTGCTTAGTGTTTTACCTCTAAAAATTATTGTGGATATATTTTGTGCTACATTTTCTATTTGCATATTGTCTATTCCACCCACTCCCATATAAACTCCTTGAGAATAAGGGTTATTTCATTTTTGTCTTTGTATGTCTATAGATTAGCCCTAGTACTTGGTACATAGTAAATATTTGTAAACACTTGTTAAATTGAATTGAATTCCCTCTTTCCTTCCTTTTGATTCCCCCTTTCCATAAGTATTTGCTTCTTCTAGTTTGAAGAAGATAGTGTTCTATAATGGAAAGTGCACTGTTGAATTTTTAATGAAAATACCTGTTTCAATTATGTTCCTGGTAGTTACGGCTTATATGGTCTTTGCAAATTAGTTTCCCTTCTCTGAACTTCAGTTTCCTTATCCATTAAACAAGTTATGGTTCGAATTATTTTTGCTGTTATTTAGTCATTCAATTTTGTCTAACTATGTGACGCCATGAAGTTTGTCTTAGCAAAGATACCAGAGGGGTTTGCCATTTTCTTCTGCACAGTTTCCATTTTACAGATGCAGAACTGAAGCAAATAAGGCTTAAGTGACTTGCATAGGGTCACACAGCTATTAAGTCTGAGACTGGATATGAACTTAGATCATCTTGACTCCAAGCCTGGTACTCTAGCTCCTGTGCCACTAGATCAACAGTTCTTAAATTTTAGTGTGCCATGGACCCTTGTGGCATTCTAGGGAACCCTTATAAACTCCTCAGAATTATATATTTAAATCTATAAAATCAAATGTAAAGAATTACAAAAGAAATAAATTATATCAAAATAGTTATTAAAAATGTAAGTTCATGGAACCCAGGATAAGATGGCTCAGATGTTCTCTAAGGCCTCTTCTCAATTAGAATATTGTAAGAAGCCAGGGAGTAGTACTGTTCTTTTTTTACCTTTAGAAAATTGTTACTATCATTAGTTTTTACAATACCCATATTTTCTAATTATTTCACTTTCTTCTCCCCTACCATGCCTCATAACAAAGAATTTTTTAAAAACTACATAAAACGAGTCCATCTGCATTAACCAAAAGTATTTAAAAAGTCTAACATTTCATGGATTGTCCTGTTAAAATCCTACATTGATAGTCTTCCACTTTTCCAAAGAAGGAGTTAAGGCCTAGCACTAAATTTTAAGTTGTAATGTGGGGATTTATTCCTTTGTGAAGATTACAGCTTGCTTTCCTCCTTCCCCTTCCTGCTCTTGTTCCTTTTCCCATCTCTCTCTCTCTCTCTCTCTCTCTCTCTCTCTCTCTCTCTCTCTCTCTCTCTCTCTCTCTGTCTTTGTCTCTCTCTCTCTCTCTGTCTCTTCTCTTTCTCTGTCTCTCTGTCTCTCTCTCTCTCTGTATCTCTCTCTCTCTCTCTCTCTCTCTCTTTCTCTCTCTCTCTCTTCTATCTGTCTCTCTGTGTCTGTTTCTCTCTGTTTCTTTAGGTAATCTCTCTCTCTCTCTCTCTCTCTCTCTCTCTCTCTTCTATCTGTCTCTCTGTGTCTGTTTCTCTCTGTTTCTTTAGGTAATTTAAGTGATCTTACTTCTATCCCTAAAACAAAGTTCATGGTATCAGGTAGGTAAATAGCCTTAGTTAGTTAGTTAGGAATAATTTCAATTCCTATTTTCCATGACATAATAAAGTATCCTCTTGTAAGAAAGGTGACCTTTTATTCTATTTTTAGAATAAAAGGCTGACCTTGGAATCAGGAGTACCTGATTGAAGTTTTGACAAGTGTGACTTGTCGTGGGCAAGTCCCTTAACTTCTAAGGACCTCAGGCCACCCTCTCCTGTCAAACCTCAGCAGCCAGTTGCTTATTTGTATTGCTAGAGAAAGTTTTCACATTGGGAGAGTCTTATACTTATGAAATTTCAAGTTCAGACCAAAAAATAAAAGAAAGATAAAAGAAAGCCTGCTGTTACAGAAAGATAAATGGCAAGTGAAATTTTTCTTAGTTCTCTGTCTGAGGCTACCAGGGTAAGGTAAGGACACTTGCTGCAGATATTATGTGTATATGGGTTGGATATGGGGTACGAGTATTATTTATATGTGTTTGTATGTGGGTAAGTGTGTATTTGGGAAGTGGATGTTATTTGTGTGTATTTGTATGTGAGAATATAGAGGAGTATGTGAGTGTGGAGTATGTGTATTATGTGGGAATGTGTATGTGTGTATGTGTGTATCTGAGGATATGTTTGTAAGAATGTGTTTTCTCTTAAAAAACCTTTTTCTTGCATTGTGAGTGCTGCATCTGAAGGCTATATATCCAATTATACTCTGCTTTTACAGACTATCTTTCTTAAATGTCAAAAGAGAGGGTTGGACTTGATGGCCTCTAGTTAAAGCAGACCCCTTCCTATTTTAACATTTCATGAATCCTTTTTCAAGATTTTCTCCTTGTATTCTTCACTCTAAATGGTACCTTAAACTACTGTGTGCTATTCATCCCTGCTGTTTGTAGACTAGGGACCTTTCATTGATATGCCCAAGTTACTTCAGTGATGCATGTCCTGCAAAATCCCTGAATTTCCCCTGTGAGATGAGATTCTCATGCATATAAAAAAGCGTGGAAATACAGGGCTTGTGGAAAACCTCACAGAGGAGAATGATTTCTGTAAAGCAGTAATTGAAAGATATTTATTTGAGGGCTCTAGTGCCTTTTGAATACATAGATAACTCTGCTGGACTTCACATACTGTCTTATAACTCCTCATCATTTGTTATGTTGTGCAATTTTGGTCTTCTATCCACCAAAATAGGCCTTTAAGCTGGAAGAAGAAAAGGGTTTCTTATTTACTGCTGTTTTTTGGGTAAGGCCTAAAACAGCACTTGAACATTTTACTTCTAGACTAGAACAGTACGTTTGAGGAATTAA